>NW_027641226.1:0-12500 GCF_949987615.1 Pollachius pollachius
GGGGGAGAGAGAGAGAGAGAGGGAGAGAGAGAGGGAGAGAGAGAGGGGGGGGGAGAGAAGAGAGAGAGAGGAATGGGAGATTCAGATAGATGGGGAGAGTGTGGAAAGGAGGGATTGAGAATGAGAAGCAGAGGAGAGGAAAGGAGAGGAGAGGAAGAGGAGAGGAGAGGAGAGGAGGAACTGTACTACAGAAGATGAAAACAGGGAAGGGGACAGAATGAATAAAACGATGGAGTGGAAAAGGGAGGAGAATGAAGGGAGAGAGAGCTGACCAACGCTGACTCTGTGTGTGTGTGTGTGTGTGTGTGTGTGTGTGTGTGTGTGTGTGTGTGCGTGTCACTCACGTGGCCATGTAGACATACAGGCATCTCACACTCCTATCCTGGCCCTCCCACCCAATATCTGACCTTTCCTAGACTCTCTCTCACACACACACACACACACACACACACACACACACACACACACAGACTCACAGGCTTGACCTATCCACAATCACAAGGCCTGGGCCACACACACCACACACACACACACACACACACACACACACAGAAACACACACACAGACACACACACAGATTCATGTGACAAGCCCGCAAACCCCTGCACCTGGTGTTGCCCAAAATAATGTCCCAGGACAGCCATATTAAGGACACACGGACACACTGACACACGGACATGGACAGAAAGACACAAACGAGACAATACTGTGCTGGAGTCCAGGTCACGCATATGATGGCGCTGATCATTTCATCAAGTGTGTGTGTGTGTGTGTGTGTGTGTGTGTGTGTGTGTGTGTGTGTGTGTGTGTGTGTGTGTGTGTGTGTGTGTGTGTGTGTGTGTGTACACTATGGCCAGCATCACTCCAGGTCACTCTTATGATAAACTGTCCACCACTCCAAGTTCTCCACCCAGAAGGTCCCGGTCTGGAACTCTGTGGTTTTCCGTTATGACTCTCTGGCCTTCGTGGAACAGAAGCAACAGCTTCATTGATTTAACGAGCCACAGTCCGGGGCCGTTTCAAAGGCTTCGGAGGGAACGTTTTTGGGTCAACGCTGCGCTGTAAACCAGTTTGTGTGATTAACAGCAAGCAGCATCGTTAGTCAATTAGTGGTAATTAGCGCCACCTGTGCTAACCCAGCTTGTTCCCAGACGACACCTGATGCAAGAAGGTGCAGGCCCCGTGAATCTTCACCGTCGTTCATGAAAACATTCGCTTGGAGGAGCAGAGGAAAGAATAACTCAATATGAATCATCTGGGTTTACCACGAGAGACTGAGACATTGGAAATGGCGACCATAATTGTGGCCAAAGTATATTGATACTGATACTATTGATACATTTGACTCAAATTATTCAAATAGCGTGGCCTGTTTCAAAATTGGCGAATCCCCTTTTTTCTCCTGTTATTTTCCATGAAATATCTAGAGGATATGAAGAGAGACAAACACAAATCTTAGGACTTGAACCAAGGCCAACTGAACCATGTATTCTCAACGTGCCCGTTGAACTCGCGCTACATTTGGTATGGCCCTTAGGCGCTACAGGGCCAGAAATAAAACCCAAGTTACAAGATTGATTTGGAGTTGGAATGACTTTGAGAAGGCTGAGAGAAAGACAAGATTGTGATCTTTCAAAAAAGAAAAAGGAGAAAAATCAAGCAATTTTTTTAGCAAAGCCACATTTTACGTGAACCGTTTCTATAAATAGACCAAATACGCAAGGGCACTCACGCAGACAGACAGAGGACAACCTGATGACAGATGGAAAGAAATTAGAGGCAAAGTTGCATTAATATTCTGTCTCTTAATAACCCCCACAGCCCCTCCCCCGCTGCTAGCAAAACACAGCAGTCTCTTTTCACACTCTCTCACACACAAACCCACACACACACACGCACGCACACACACACGCACGCACACACACACACACACATTCTCTCTCCTTCCCAATGCACTCATAACACACGTTGGAAACCAGACACATGATGACACACAACCCCACACATCCACTTCACACATGTGCGAATAACAGCACGCACACCTCCATGCAATCGTGTTTTAGCGATGGGTGACCCTCACTCTGCAGTCTCAGTCTCTCCTCCCATCTCCTCCTCCATCCCTCTGTCTCCTTGCTCCCCCCCTCCCACCCCCTGGCCTGCAGTTGTGCAGCTTCACAGCAAAGTGGAGAGCAATCCCTCGGTGGGTCAGCCAGATTAAACTGACACTGTAATCCGCTTGGCGTTCACCTCCTTGTCCTCAACCAGAGAGAGAGAGAGAGAGAGAGAGAGAGAGAGAGAGAGAGAGAGAGAGAGAGAGAGCGAGAGAGAGAGAGAGAGAGGGAGAGAGAGAGAATGACAGAGAGACAGAGAGGGAGACAGAGAGATGGCAGGATGCTAAATCTGTAGGGGTAGAAAGGGCAGGGAAGAGAACCAGACAGAGAGAGATGGAGAGAAGGAGCTGGAGAAAGAGAGCACAATGAACAGAGCGACAGAGAGACAGAGAGAGAGAGAGAGTCAGCGAGAGAGAGAGGGAGAGAGAGAGACAGAGTGAGAGAGAGAGAGGGAAGTAGCTAAAAGGCAACTAGAGCAGAAAGAGCAAGCGAGAGGCAGTGAGAGAGTTTGGAGAGGAGAGTCTACTCAGGTCTGAAATAGAAAAGTGTGAGAGAGTGAACACTGAATCTTCCAGAGAGAAAGAGAAGAAGTTGCGATGGATGCAAACGCACCGGAGTCCACTATGAATAAAACTACTTCAACAGGCAACAGCTTTTAAACCAATTCCGCCCACTTACACACACATTGATCAACTCACCGATAAAGGATCATTAACAATTAAACCGGAATAATGCTGATGAATCAAAGACGAGGCTCCAGACTCCCTGGATCACCCCGGATCACTTTAGGGTGATGTCATGCTGACTCCCCTCCCTGTTTTAGCCTCCCTTATGGGGGAGGCAGGGACAGGTGTTTACACACGCTTCACGACTACAGCCCATCAGTGATGCTATCTGCAGGCGCCGCGGGCATAGTTAGAGGGCCCGCTGTGAGTACGCGGTGGTACGACGCAGCTATAGAACCATCGGCCTGCCTAAACTCCTCCTGTCCACCCAGACCACCACGGAGGAGGGGAAACCACATCACTATCACACGCACTGTGGGAACCGGTGTGTGGGTGTGCGCGCGCATGTGTGTGTGTGTGTGTGTGTGTGTGTGTGTGTGTGTGTGTGTGTGTGTGTGTGTGTGTGTGTGTGTGTGTGTGTTGCAAGGGTATTAAAGGGGTATTAAAGTCCAGAAAAAGTCAGAGTTAACAGGTAGCCCTCCCCTCCACACACACACACACACACACACACACACACACACACGCACAGGCACACACGCACAGCCACACGCACACACGCACACACTTATACAGAGGGAGAAGGGGGAGAGAGGGAGTGAAGGAGGAAGAGGGAAAAAGTCAAAAGGGAGGGAGAAACAGTGTGAGAGGGAGGGGGTGAGAGAGAATGGATATCCTGCGAGAGAAAAGCCAGAGTGATATATGAGTGCACAACTTCAAACAACCCCCCCCCCCCCCTCAATAAAACTAAAGGGGGGAGGAGGGGGAGGAGGAGAAGTATGCAACCAAGAGTTAAAAAAGAGAGAGAGGGAAAGAGAGAGAAAGAGAGAGAAGGGGGCGGGGTAGTGTGTGAGGGAAGGAAAGGGGTACAGTAGGGGAGGGGCATTAAAATAGTTGGGGTGGAGGGGTGGGGGATTGGATATGGGGGAGGGAGGACGGGAAGCCCCCTGCTCCCTATAGCGGCGCCATAAAACCAGCCCATAGTAGCGGGCCCCGATGGCTTAGGGCCGACGGGGGGGGGGTCCTATAGAGACGCTCAGGAAGGGGCGGGGGGGGCCTCGAGACTCTCCCCTGACCCGGACCTCCATAGTTCAGACTAAACTAGAGACAACTGCAGAAACCCTGCAGTTAGACGTAAGCTGAAGCGCGCATGGTACTGACAAACACACACACAGACATACAGGCGCGAGCACGCACAGGACCCAAACATTCCAGCCCCATAGTAAGACAGACGTCCTTAAGACGCGTACGTGTGTGTGCGCGCATTAAAACAGAGAGACAAACACACACGCACACACCAACACACACGTGGCCAAGTGCCCGCAGCCTGTGTCCTACAGGCGGGGTGATTGATGACTCCAGGAAGGGCCTGTTGGCCAGAGGAAGTCTAGTCTGGGTCAGGCTGCGTCCGCCGCAGACACCAGCAACATCTGCATGCACTCACGAGAGCGACTCCATCGCACATCACCGTGCTCACACACACACACACACACAGACGGATGCATACATACACACATACACAAACACACACAAACATATACACGGATGCAAACACACACACACACTCACACAAATGGAAGCCCACACAAAAACACACACAGAAACAGACACACACACACAAATGAACGGAAGCACACACACAACAGACACACGCATGCTCGCAAACACACACACACACACGTGCACACACGCACGCCTGCACTCACGCACGCACACACACATGCACGCAAACACGCACACACACTTACACACATCTCAAAGCAGTGATGTACACGCACAATAAAAGTCACAGAAACAAACAATGTCATGATCCCAGAAGTTTGGCAGTTGGTCCTAAATACGGATTCATATGAGTGACTAACCAATCGTACTGGTGTCAAATTCCACAATGACGACTACAGAAGGATATCAACACATTCTGCACATTCAGCTCAAAGATGAGGAACATTGAAGAACATTGAAGACACATCGATGTGCTGCTGAGAAGAAGACGTCACCATAGAGCATAAACCTCGTCCAACTCGTCTTACTTTGAAGGGAAGTTCTGTCTTTCCGCCATTCATAAAGTGAGATATTGGGCTATATTATAGTATTCACACACGCACACACAGACGCACACGCACACACACACACGCGCACACACACACACCCTTTGATGTCCCACTATTAGCTCTGTCTCATTATTCATCATTTTGTCCAGCAATCGATACCTGCCAATCAAACAGCCTTTTCCCCCTAACATCTCAACCTCAAAGGCAGTCCGAGATACACAGAAAAAAAGAAAGAGATTCCCAGTAGGATGGGGGGGGGGGGAGAGAGTCATTGCAACGCTGCCCTACCCTCCCCTGTCATAAATAGCGGGGCGTGGCAAAGTGGACCGGCCAGAGAGAGAGAGAGAGAGAGAGAGAGAGAGAGAGACAGAGAGAGACAGAGAGAGAGAGAGGAGGGTTTTGTTGTCTTTTTTGACGGCAGCCATTACTGCTAATAATTGAACGGCAAATGAAGACAAATGATATGATTGCAGCGAGCGTCCCGGCAGTCAATGTGCCTTCTAGGTGGTTCCCATTCAGCGCATTGATCAGCCCTACAGCCTAAGCATTCAGCTAGGAGGCTAAATGGCGCCGGTCGATGCTATTTAACAGATTATTGACCGGCGACTGGTAGCCGGGGAGATCACAACAAAAATGAGGGGATGAAGAAGAAATAAGCAAATAGAAAGAATGGAATGAAAGCAGGTGAAATTGGATTCCATTGGTTCTCTTGCTTCACTGATGATGAATGGGCGAGAGAGTGAGAGAGAGAGAGAGAGAGCGAGAGAGAGAGAGAGAGAGTTACATTCGAGGGGGGCTGTCTCAGTGTGTGTGTGTGTGTGTGTGTGTGTGTGTGTGTGTGTGTGTGTGTGTATGTTTGTGTGTGTGTGGGGGGGGGGGGGGGGGGGGCGGAAGAGCATTTTATTTGTTAATTTGAACGTTTCTGAATGTAAAAGAGGAGCGGAAAACGACACAGTGAAAATGAGGAGTGTAGATGAGAGGCAGGATGATCCGCTGAAACGAGATCAGCCCCAGTCCAGCCGGAGCAGAGCATGCCTGGGGGTGCCCGAGGTAAGAAGGGGGTTATGATGTTAGCCCGCCATCACCAGCGCTCTGCAGATCAATACCGCCACTAACGACCAGGACCAGCACTAAGCTAGTGAGTAGCCTGAAGATGAGGCTACTAATATCGGTCGAGGGAGTGCATCGGGGCTGCCTCCCATCACAGCAGGGCCAGGGTAGAATTATGTGTTACTACATTAGTTATGAACGTCGTGCATCCGTGTACGTGTGTGTGTGAGTGAGTGTGAGAGTGTGTACACGTGTTTGTGAGTGCGTTTGTGTGTGCGTGCATGTGTGTGTGTGTGTGTGTTACAGTAGGAGTGCGTTGGAAACGGCTCTTTTGGGAGGCATAAGCTCCCCACAGCAGCTCCAAACCACCGTACTGTTTTACATGCACACTCGTGTGTTGCCATGGTGATTGGGCCCCAACCCATGAGGCTAAGATCTTATAAAACGTGTGTCTGTGTGTGCTTGTGTGCGTGAGTGTGCGTCTGCGTGCCTGGGTGCGTGTGTGTGCGAGTGCGAGCGTGTGCGTGAGTGCGTGCGTGCGTGCGAGTGCGTGTGTGTGCGTGTAAGTCTGTCATACCTGTCCGTGCACAGCGTCAATTGAGGTGCAGTGATACTGAGTGGATGCTTTGTGTTGGACGTAGTCCTGGTCCTGTGCAGGACGTCTTGTTTATGAACGCTAGAGAGCGCCTGTTGCACCGGTCGCGCGTCTGTGTGGCAGCTTCTCTCTCCTCAACTTACTTCTGAGGAAAACACTATTTGTTTATGGAAATGACATTGAGCAGCCAAGCAGCAGTGTGCAGCTGTCTGCTGGCGCATATGGAGCTATCGATTCGGACATAAATATGGTTATGTACGTGCCAACGGAAATGTGTAAGTGCTGGATGTGGGTGTATGTCGGCCTCTCGTCTTTGGCTGGGTGTGTGTTTGTGTGTGTGTGCGTGTGTGTGTGTGTGTGTGTGTGTGTGTGTGTGTATGTCTTTGTGTGTTTTTTTTGTGTTTGTTTGTGTGTGTGTGTGTGTGTGTGTGTGTGTGTGTGTGTGTGCGTTAGTGAGAGCTAGCGCTTGAGAATATGTGTGTCTCTAGACTATGTGTGTCTTACTTGTGTCAGTTATTTGTGCGTGTGCGTGCATGCCTCTGAATGTGAGCGCACGTCTGTGTGTGTAGTGTGTGTGTTTGTGTGTGTGTGTAGTGTGTTAGTGTAGTGTGTGTGTGTGTGTGTGTGTGCGTGTGTAGTGTGTGCACGTGTGCGCACGTGTGTGTGAGTGTGTGTAGTGTTGGTGTGTAGTGTGTGGGTAGTGTGTACTGTGTGTGTGTGTGTAAGTGTGTACGGTGTGTGTGTAGTGTACGTGTGTTAGTGTGCGTGCACGCCTGCCTTTTCTCAGTTCAGCAGAACCTCATTAATTCAGCAGGAATGGAAATCATTTCTGCGCGGAGTGCACAGGAGACGCCGAGAGATGGGGGGGGGTATATGGAAGGAGGGAGAAGAGGGGAGGGGGGGGATGTTGGTAGTGAAGGCAAAAAGAAAACCTGAATTTTGCTCCATTTTGTGTGTCTTAAAAGGTATTCAAATTCAGGATTATTTCAACCGTGTTCCAGATAAATCGCGCGGACGCCGGCTGGGAAGCCGCAGCCACCGTTTGCCGCTATCTGCACAGCGAGGACGAATTAAATCATTCCCCTCCGAGCGCGCCGTTCGGTCAGCACACGTTTGGGAATTCTCCCAAATAAACCGTGAACCTCTTAGCGGCTGGCTGTGGTCAGTCTCGACCGCAATCGTCGGCATTCCGAATTAAGCAATCTCACAAGAACTCTTGTATATATACGTGCCCACGCATAAAAACGATCAGACTCCGCAACAAACCAGAGGGTCAAACGACCAGGTGGATATCGTCAAGGAAAGGTCAACTCTCCTTTTCAGTGGCAGATCTTCTGTCTCTCTCTCTCTCTCGCTCTCTCTTTTTGTTTGTCTCTGTCGCTCTTTGTTGTAGTCACAAGATTCAAGATTCAAATTGCTTTAATGGCATGGAAAACATACATTTACGTTGCCGAAGCAACAAAAGTCAAATAACATACAAAATAATAGTAGTAAAAACGTCTAAAACCCTGCCTCTCTCTATCTCTTTTGTTCTCTCTCCTTCTCTCACTGTCTTTCCATCTAGAACCGGTCAGCACACAGTGGAGAGTAACCTGGTCACAGAGCATCAGAACACACCTCAGAACCACAGAGAGTCCACCTCCATACAGTAACATCACATGTACCTACAGCTAGTGATGAGGGTCAATCTGGTCAAATGACTGCAAACTCCGACAGCCAAAACTGTCAGCCACAGGACAAGAAGAGTGGAGCTGATGGAAAATCTATTCCTTATCCAGATTCTATTCCTCTTTTCTCCACATAAGGGACCGTTAAATCGGGGTCAAATACACCGACACCACACAATGGGAAAGAAACCAAAAAAACATGAGGGAAAAAATGATGTATTACATCATTTAATGTGGACCACCACCATCAGGTCAGGCCAAGCCCTACGCCACTTTCCATCTCCCCGACGGCCTCCCTTCAAACCCACCGTCAGACACTCTCTCTCTTTCTGCATCTCTTACTCTCACACTCGCAGACACACAAACACACACACACACACACACACACACACACAAACACACATCCCCCCAACACACACACACACACACACACACACACACAAACACAAACACACACCCCCACACATACACACACAAACACACATCCCCCCAACACACACACACAAACACACACACACACACAGCCGTTCCCTTAATATGTCTACAATGCAAACGATGCCGTCCTTAACCAAGCGATAGGAAGATCTGCTATCAGGGCTTACGTCCCACAAGATAAAGGCTGACGTTCACGCCCCGCTCCACTAAGTACATTGTGGGTGCTTTTTAATGGAGAGAGTTTCCCTCCCCCCTCCCCCACGAGCTTGTTAAGTATTAAAACTAACTGAACAGAGAACCTCACCTGCCGCTGACCGTAACCCCTGAGTCAGGCAGCAACTCTGTGCATCTCCCAGGAACAGGATCCACCGGCGCACAACAGCACACAGACACACACACTTCATTGTGTTTGTGTGTGTGTCTGTGCGTGTGTTTGTGTGTGTGTGTGCGTGTGTGTGTGTGCGTGTGTTTGTGTGTGTCTGTGCGTGTTTGTGTGTATGTGTGCGTGTCTGTGCGCGTGTTTGTGTGTGTGCTTGTGTTTATGTGAACTAAACGGTGCGTCGTACTTGCCAACGTTGCTGATTAATCGTAGATGATCTTAAATCCACACTCAAATGATTTATTAGATGAGGAGCGAAGCCAAATTGGCACAAGGACTAGAGAGGAAAAAAAACTTTCAGTATCAGTTTTAAGCGCTCCCAAGTTAATTTGGGCCAGAAATATAAACGCAGGGCGTTCAGAGATGAATTTGGTTGGCTGTGCTTTATGCTCTCCTATAACCGTGTGTGTGGGAGTAAACAAACCATTGTTACCGTGTCCATCTCTTCTGTCTGCACAAACACCCTGTAGCTCTGTGTGTGTGTGTGTGTGTGTGTGTGTGTGTGTGTGTGTGTGTGTGTGTGTTTGTGTGTGTGTGTGTGTGTGTGTCTGTGCGAGCGTGTGTGTCCGATTAAAGTCTTGTCCAGAAAATAAAAATGACCTTCAGACAAGTTTTTGGATCCAGCAGAATAATTAACATTTAATGTAGCGTTAGCTAATTTGTCGTCACTTTTATCTTCCTCCAATCCAACTCATATCCAAATTCACATTACAATACTTAGAATAATGTTTCACATGTGCACAGTGCAAATAATGGGATTCAATGTGTCCCAGCAGCCTTCAGTGTTTAATTGCCTGGTGAAATGGACCTTTGATTGAAACTCTCCTTAACACACTTCTAGTGGCTGTATACAGTATATGCATTTTCTTCTCTGAGTAATTCTAAAGCTATTAGCATTTTGACGGCAGCAGTGTACCAAACATTCTCAAATATAATGATCCCCAGAGTAATACGAAAAATATAATGAGATGGTGTTTTGACCACATCTGCCAGCTCAAGTTGGAAGATGCGCACACAGACACACACACACACACACACACACACACACACACACACACACACACACACACAGACTCAAGGAGGAGCAATAACATTAAGGAGAGAGAGAGAGAGAGAGAGAGTAACTTGAGGAGATAACATAAAAAATATATATTATTCCTTAATCTTTGTTGTAACTTTTTTTTTTTTTTTCAAAAAATTGTGCTTTGCCAATTTAAATGTATTTTCCCTGTTAATAAATCCCATTGAATCTTGAGTCTAACACAGGAGGAGAAGAGACGGGCACAGAGAGAGCGGCAGAAAAAGAAGGGCGAGTGGGAGGGCAGTAAAAAAGAGAGCGAGATGGTGGAGAGACCCTTGAAGTGAGAGGGTGATAGAACGAGCGAGAGAAAGGGAGAAGCGAGAGAGCAATAAAGGCGCGATAGATCGCGATGAAGGTGTATCAGTGGGAAACAGCGAGAGAAAGGGACAATGAAAGCGAGACAGGGGAGGAGAGAGAGAGAGAGAGAGAGAGAGTGAGAGTGTGCGTACCTGCGTGTCTGTGTGTGCGTGTGTGTGTGTGTGTTTGTGTGTGTGTGAGGGAGGTGCAAGAGGGAGGAGGGAGACAGGTGTGTCAGCAGTCACAGAGGTAATCAGCGGCCGACTGGGAGTCATTTCACTCAGAGCGAAAGGAGCCGGGAGAAGGAGCGGGAACAGAAATAATCATTACGTTTAAATCCCCGTCGGTAAATATGCCCCTGGTGGTCATAAAGAGACGTGCGGAGATCTGCAGACACCCCGACCCCCCGACCCTCCACCACAACAATATGCCTGCGTTAAAGTGCACGTAAACACGTGCACGTAAACACACACCCAATGCAGACATCGCCGCACAAACGAATAACACATGACTGTAAGCGTGTTACACCTCGCCATGTTTCAGAGGCTGAGAATCTGTGTTGTGTGTGTGTGTGTGTGTGTGTGTGTGTGTGTGTGTGTGTGTGCGCGCGTGCGTGCGTGTGTGTGTGTGTGTGCAGTGTGTGTGTGTGTTTGGTAGTAAATCAAGCATTTTTCGATTCCTTGCAAATATAAACTGGTGTGTAAATAAAATACCACATTTGTCTCCCTCTTATTACCGCTTAAGACCGCCCGTAAGATCTGCGTTTAAGCGGGACGTTTTCCGATGCTAAATTTAGCGCACGCGGGCGAAAGCTCATTTATTAACACCTACCCCCCCCCCCCCCGCCATAACTTAAAAGGGTTATTTTAGCAACACGCTGCCTCTCAGAGCCTAGAATTAGATCCCGCTTCGCCCTTCAGTCGGACGGCTTTTGGAGAAAATGGGGGTTGGGTTGGGGGGGTGTTGGGATTAAGTCTGCGTTTAGCGGGAATTTGAATTGCAAATAAGGCTTTGTAATTGTTTTTGTCTTTAATCCCGGCGACGAAGCGGGCCGACGTGTGAAGGGGTTGAGACAGGCGTCCCTGCCGGGCGGGGGGGGGGGAGACGGGGGAGAGACGGGGGAGACGGGGGGAGAGTCAGGTTGTTTTGTTTTACCGCTCAGCTCAGTGGGAGGTAATAAGCGGGCTGTCTCACGGACCCTCCCCTCGCTCATAACTCACACACAAACACACACACACACACAACTACACAGGTGCCTGCGCTGACACGTGAGCACACACACGCACACACACACACACACAGGTGCCTGTGCTGACACACACGCACACACACAAACACACAGGGGCCTGGGCGAACCCACACGCACACTCACACACACACACACTCACGTAAAGACACACCCACACACACTGACACATGTACACAGGGCTTCCCAAAGGCCGAGTGTTGTGCGTGCAGACTGTGTGTGTGTTGTGTGTGCGGTGTGTGCGGTGTGTGTGTGCGGTGTGTGCACGCTGTGTGTGCGGGCCGTGTGTGGCTGTTGTGTGCGGTGTGTGTGTGCGCGCGCTGTGTGTGCGTGTTGTGTGCGCGGTGTGTGTGCGGTGTGTGTGTGCGAACCGTGTGCGTGTTGTGTGTGCGGTGTGTGTGTGCGGTGTGTGCACGCTGTGTGTGCGGACCGTGTGTGCCTGTTGTGTGCGGTGTGTGTGTGCGCGCGGTGTGTGTGTGCGCGCGCGGTGTGTGCGGACCGTGTGTGCCTGTTGTGTGCGGTGTGTGTGTGCGCGCGGTGTGTGTGTGCGCGCGGTGTGTGCGGACCGTGTGTGTGTGATGTGTGTGCAGTGTGTGTGTGCGGACCGTGTGCGTGTTGTGTGCGCGCTGTGTGTGGTGGTGGTTGTGCGCCCAGATGCTCCTTGAGACTGGCAGGCAGGCAGCGCTGGCACGGGGCTCCAGACGACAGCAGAAACTCTGGGGGAGCCAGGCCCGCTCTCCTAGCTCCCCGCTAATCCTCACCCGCTCCGAACGAGCGCTGATCGCAGGAGAAGGATAGTCGCTAATTGAGTTTTTTTTTTTTTTTGGGGGGGGGGATTACCTCGACCTGCGATGCCGTACGTCTC
>NW_027641226.1:17500-25000 GCF_949987615.1 Pollachius pollachius
CAGGCACACCCCACACACACACACACACACATGCACACACACACACACACACACTCACAAACACACACAGCAGAATCTCATCTCCTTCTTAACCGTTCTCAGAGGTTCTTAACACGCATCCAATAAACACGTGTAAACATAAAATAACAAAGGCTGCCCACAATGGCCACGACAGAAGCACATACGCTATAAGCTGTAATGATCATCCGATAAACAGTGAGCGTGAAGAGCCTGTTCACACACACACAGACCCCCTGCTCTCCTGCCAGGTCAAGGGTCAAGGGTCAAGGAAAGCTGGACATGAACCCTCCAAATAGAACAAAGCAGTCCCTGTGTGAGAAAAACGAGTGTGAAAACACTAAGTGTGTTAGTGTGAGTGTGCGCGTTTGTGTCTGTGTGTGTTTGTACACCGTTTGTGCTTCAAGGATAGAATATATAATTTCTCCCCCCCACCACTTAATGAAGTATTTTATACTTTATTCATCACCATATAATCAGCCAAATAAATATAGGTGCTTGATTTTGTGAATTTTTCCTTGTCGTTAAGATCCACAAATAAAAGGACAACGCCACAATACAGTCTTCACTAATTCTAGTCTTTCTTTTTCCCTCGCCATCAAACAGACAGCGGCCATCAACAGACCCTCAAACCAAGAGAAGGAGAGAGAGAGTGTATCTATTCCACCTGGTCTCCCAGAGTCCTGGACTCCAGTACCTAAGTGATTCATCCCAACAACCACTGTCAGAGGCTACGGCCGTCGTTAGTGCTAGCTTTTCGTCCAGCCGTTCGCAACGTCCAACGCTCACAGCCCTGAGAGGTGAGCAGTTTGGAGCGTGCTCGCTCCAAACTGCTCACCTCTCAGGGCTGTGAGTGGTTTGGAGCGAGCTGGCGTCGCGCTGGCACGGTCGTCGCTCTGAATCGCTTAAGAGTCGGGGCGCGCTGGCATCCAGCTGGCCTACCTCTGGAGAAAGGTGTAGGAAATGATACGGCATTTAGATTAATTAGACACAGTTGTCAGATTTAATTAACTACTAGGTTTAATTAACCATGTAATTAATCTTATGGTGGTCTAATGCGTGCACATACAGACTGCCACGTTTACACACTCCCTCTCTCTCTCTCGCGCGCTGTCTCTATCTCTAATGCACACACACACACACACACACACAAACACATGCACACACATCTGTAATACGCGCACAACAAATGTAATCTGCTCGGCTGACAACTGTTCACACTTGGGCTGTCAAACCTCATAAGAGACCTCAGTGAACGGGCTGCTGGCGACGGACTGAAGAGCTGAATGGGATTCTGTGGTAAGAATAGCGCCTCTAATCCATTTCAGGTTCCACTCCTGCCCAGGTAGAATGAGAGCGCCAGTGGCTAATACACTGAGTCCAGCTCAGGTGCTAATGCCCCCCTAATCCTTATTCAAACCCCATCCAAGGCAACGCAATACCAATATTTAACAATGCAACGGCATACTGAATGACGGACCGAACAGGGAGGGCTGGGGGGGTGGGAGCCAGTCCAGGTTAATGTCTAGTGATCCACGGTCAAACCTTTCAATCCGTTACTGTCCCCAGGCTGGCCCCCGCCATGGGGCCCCGGACTAGAGGTTCGCCACCGGGCCGCCACGCAGTGAGACCCCGAGCGGGCGGCGATCCGTCTATTAGTCGTCCCTTTATGCCGACTCCCTGCCTTGCTCCTGGCCCCAGTGTGAGAGACCCCGCCGACCGCGTCGGCAGCTCTGTGCAGTCTAACGACGGAGTGGCCTAACACTCTCCAGGAGAGGAGGGTAAGGATGGACCGCGGGCCGGGACCTTTGATCGCGGTCGATTCTCACCGAGTCGATACTAGCATACTAATAGATTTGGATCGTGCTTCACAGAACTAGATGTGTGTGTGTGTGTGTGTGTGTGTGTGCGTGTGTGTGTCTGTGTGTTACCACGTGTCCGTGTGCTAAGCCAGCCGCTGCGTGCGCTCTGACTTTCATCGACGCTGTGAACGAACCAATAGTACAGCCAGGAAGTACCCCGACCTTTGACCTTTGGCAGGCCTTTGAGGGCAGGACTTTCAGGGCTAAGGGGCCGACGGGCTCTCACAAAGAGGCCGCCGGGAAGAGCAACCCTCCTCCACCACAGCGTCCAGGCTGTGCTCAGGTAGTGTCACAACACCCCTAGCTACATGCATGCGATTCCAGCAGTGAACTCAAACGACAGAGCGCACAAGAGCAGACAGATACAGGAGCAGGGAATCACGGCGGGACGGCTGTACGACGTGTCCCAACAGGAGAGCATGTCGTCAGCACACAGAGAACAGCCCTCGCTGTTTGATTCACACCGGGCCCTGCTGTGCGACCGTGTGTGCGTGGGTGTTTGTGTACATACACGTCGGGTGTTTGTGCGTCTGTTTGCGCAATGGTCGTGCGTGTGTGTGTGCGCAAGGGTTGTGTGCGTACATGTGTGCGCGTGCATGTGCACGCGCATGTGTGTGTGTGTGTATGAGCGCCTGTCTGAGCGTGCGGGTGTGTGTGTGTGTGTGTGTGTGTGTGTGTGTATGAGTGCCTGTCCGAGCGGTGTGTGTGTGTGTGTGTGTGTGTGTGTGTGTGTGTGTGTGTGTGTGTGTGTGTGTGTGTGTGTGTGTGTGTGTGTGTGTGTGTGTGTGTGTTAGCTACTGCAGTGAGGTGGGTGAGGGTTTACATGCAGCTGGTGGGTAAAGTCTATAAAGTGTACTCACGTAGTCATGGAAGGCCTTGGCCTCGCTGGAGTGCTCGCAGGTCTCCCTCCGGTCCGGGGCGGCGCAGTACAGATCCCAGAACACGCTGAGGAACACAGGACGGGAACACCGTTACACACAGGGAAGACCGGACGGGAACCCCGTTACACACAGGGAAGACCGGACGGGAACCCCGTTACACACAGGGAAGACCGGACGGGAACACCGTTACACACAGGAAACACCAGACGACAACACCGTTACATACAGGAAAGACCGGACGGGAACACCGTTACACACAGGGAAGACCGGACGGGAACCCCGTTACACACAGGGAAGACCGGACGGGAACACCGTTACACACAGGAAACACCAGACGACAACAACGTTACACACAGGGAAGACCAGACGACAACACCGTTACACACAGGGAAGAAAGGACGACAACAACATTACACATATGGACGCTGGATCATGCAGTATGATGCATCACCAGAGTGGGCTTCTGTCTCCTGGGGGGGGAGGGGGGGTGTCAGACTTTTTGCACAGAGTGACTCACCAGCTTTAACAGACTCAAGACTCACTTTTTCAGAGTTCACCTAGACTCTGCATAGACTTCCCCCCCCCACACGCCTCTTATGCACTTATTGTATGTTGTGCGTCCTGGCACTTAAAAATAGTAAGTATCATTGCGTAGCGTCTTATCCTAGCTATCTGTGTTGCATTCAGAGAATGAGTTCGCCTAGCGATTGTTAATGCTCGGCACTTGGTTCTATGAACATCCTTACTGTACCCACAGCGATATATTGTTGTTTCTCTTTCTTCTGACACATGTACTTATTGTAAGTCGCTTTGGATAAAAGTGTCTGCTAAACGCCCTGAATGTAAATGTCAATGTAAACATGTATGTTTTGTGTTTCCATGGTTTCCCCTCTAGGTATGACCTGGTGAGCGCACGTGGGCAGGCTGGGTCTGTGTGTAGGGGTAGGATCTCTAACGAGGTGCGGAGCAGGTGAGACCCCAGGAACGCCGCCAGACAGTGTCCCACTTCCTGTCCCGCCCGCCGGGGGCAGGACAGGAGGTGAGTGACCAGTGGGCTAATGATTGTATTACATAGCGCCCAATCAGCCGCGGCCAAATGAGTTAATTAGACCAATCACGCTACTCGGGGGCAAGGGGGAAGGTTCCAGGTTCCTGTCCAAATGGGCCCTTAATTACTGCAGTGAAATTAAGTACCTGCTTAGCTGGCCCACATTAGGAAACTCTCTCTCTCTCGCTGGCGATATTGATTTAATGGACAAAGTATAAAAGAAACTGCTGATTTGGGGCGAAGGAGGACACCGTTTTTAAAATCTTTTGGGCTTTTTTCCGACATCCTTCCACGCTGAGATAAAGGAGGGGGCTGATGTGGTTTGTGTGATATTTCTGCTGATGCCCGTTGGGAGCAGTTTGACTGGCCGTGAGGCTGGATATGACGCAGGGTCAAACGGTGCCAAAACACGCACTTAGAGAAAGGTACGAACGCAAGTCACCGGTATTCCATCGACTAAAACTGCTCTGTCACTCGTCCTGTTGCCGCTTCCTCCTCCTTCTTCAGAGTCCATGTGGACAGTGAAGGAACTGAGGGTGAGCATCAGCGCCAGAGACAACAAGAACCAGCGCTATGTTCCTACCCTGGGGCCGCCCAGGGCAACCGGCTCAATCGCAGGGAAGGGGATCATAAAGACCTGCTCCACTATGGGAGGGGTCTGGGTCCACTATGGCGGGGGTTAGGAGCCAGGCTGACTCTGGGTCCACTAGGGGAGGGGTTAGGAGCCAGGCTGACTCTGGGTCCACTAGGGGAGGGGTTAGGAGCCAGGCTGACTCTGGGTCCACTAGGGGAGGGGTTAGGAGCCAGGCTGACTCTGGGTCCACTAGGGGAGGGGTAAGGAGCCAGGCTGACTCTGGTTCCACAATGGGAGGGGTTCATGTATAGCGAGCCAGAATGGAGAGTGTGAAGATGTCTTCCTGTGGCTGCAGGTGTTCATAAGGAGTGAGCATGGCGAGTGCGACTATGTGTATTCCTGTGGGTTCAGGCGGTGCATACCGAGCATTGTACGGTCCAAGTGTATGTGTGTACTCGTGTGATCCTGGGGGGGGGGGGGGCTGACTACTCCTCAGTCACACAGACAACAACGGTGATGTACATTATCATCCATCCATCATCCATCAGGCCGGCGTCAGAGAGATGGCTGCTCTGTCAGACGCCATGAGCCCCGGGAGGGAGGTTGGGGGGTTAGAGAGAGTGCCGCCATCACTAATCCAATCGGCTCTAAGGGAAATGAAAGGAGGGGAGAGGGGGTTACGACGGGCCAGGTACAGGAGGGCGGGGCGGGGGAAAGGTGATCTGACATCTCGCCTTGCCCAGAGATGTCTGCGATTTATTAGGATTCAACAGCCTGACCTATGGGGCGTGTGCGGTGCTGTAGGACAAATCTGATCTCCTTGGGCTCTGTGTGCATAATCTATCAGCG
This sequence comes from Pollachius pollachius, assembly GCF_949987615.1. Lineage (NCBI taxonomy): Eukaryota > Metazoa > Chordata > Actinopteri > Gadiformes > Gadidae > Pollachius > Pollachius pollachius. Next base: position 22,733 of record NW_027641226.1, read on the forward strand.
GCCAGGGGGGTGGAGAGGACGGCCAGACGGCGGCTGCTATTGTCGAGATATTATTCCTACGGTGTGAATGCTGAACCCAGGGTTGGTTGGGTTGAGGGTTAATATTAGAAGATGTTTTATCTCCGAAGGAAAGAAATGTAGAAACGGACCAGAGACGTGTCCGATCCGAGTGCTGTTCCGTGTGTTAAGGCTCAGTTATGGTTCCACCGCGACGCGATGCAATGAACCCGCAGAAGCTTCGACGCATCCGTGACCCTGTTATGGTTCTGCGTCAGGTTTTTTGAGCGGACCAATCACAGCACTTGCTGCTGCAGCGCCTCGACGCAAGGTTACAATATTTGGGAGGCGCACGTCAGGCCCTTGCGGTGGACGCAAGGAGGGTCCGCAAAGACGTAATGGGTCGGTAAACCCCCTTGCGTTGCGTCGACGTGGAACCATAGCCAAGCCTTAACCCCACGGAAACGTGTGGATTTGATGGCTGCCTGTTGCTGCGTTCATACCTCACACACCGAGGCGCTAATCTCCACAGAATCATCACAGAAGGCCTCGGTTTGTGTTAAATGAGCACCACCAATCTGCACCATAAACATGTCCCATCAGACGTGAATCATCTCATCTGGCGTGGATCGTGTCATCGCTTATCTGGAGTGAATAGGATGGAGGGGCAGCTGGCCTGCCGTCGGCATGCCTGACGTATGGAACCAGGAGACCGGGGGGCGGGGGGTTCAGATACTGCCAGAGATTAGGCTCTGTTTGCTCTATTCTAATGAGAAACCAGGCACAAGTAAGTCAAGAAAAGGGTAGAATGCCGGGGCTCCCAATGCCAAGCGCACTCACACACACACACACACATACACGCAAACACACAATGAGAAACATACAGCAATCACATGCACACACACACACAAACACACACACACACACACAGACAGACTGAGAAACATATAGGAATCACACACACACACACACGCACCAATCCAGAACAGAAGAGGAAGGGATTAGAATAGCATCCAAAAGAACACAATTATTCAAATTAAATGCCATCATGATAATTATTTGCAATTAGCTGTTGTCTGACGAAAGCCGCTCATCACAATGTGCTCTGCCATTATAAAGGGAAAAGTAAATAAAATATATCCATGAAGGCATGACACAAAAGCCGACCGTGACACACCCAGCGATAAACTGGGATACGATTTTGGCCAGTCTGCCAGCCAGCCAGCCAGATAGCCAGCTAGCCAGCCAGCCGGCCGGCCAAGATGCCCTCATGGACAGTGAACCAGCCACGCTGCCAGTCGGTAAATCCACCAGTTAGACAGTCAGCCAATATCCCAGTCTGCTAACTGACCTGCCAGCCAGCTACCCTCCCAGCCGGCCAAACAGTCTGCCAGCCAGCCAATGAGCCAGCAGACAGTCAACCGATCGGCAGACCAACCTGCCAAGACCGAACGGGAGAAGAGAGAGCAGAGAGTTCAGGTGAGGAGGAGAGACACAGAGCCGGAGCTCAGGTGAGCCGGGAGTAGACGGAGGACTGACCGGCAGACAGATCATGTCCACTCGGTTGTCTCTAAATCCTCCCCAACAGGACGGGGCCCTGTGATTGGCCGGGCTGTGACAGTGTAATTCAACTCTGGTCTAAGGTGTCTTCATACTTGGATCCAGCATTTTACTGAATCTGAATCCAAATCAGAATCGGCTTATTGAATTTGAATCCTAGCGGACATCTAACAGAAGACGTCTTTCACACAATGCAATTTAAAAAATACGCAATCTGAGGGCTGGGTATCACTCGAAAATGTTCAATAAAGGCTTTGTTAGACTTGGAACCCGACCCTGCCAGTGATACTGATTGGTCGAACGCAATGCGCGTGCGTCGGCAAATTCACACCCGAGAAGTTGTAAACATTGCGGGCAGGCGGGAGGCGGCGCTTTGGCACCGCCCACCGCATAGTCTGACGTCTCACTGGTACGGAAGTAAAGTCTAAGCGCAAACTAGCTGCTGCAAACACTTAATGAGCGGCGTTCTCGGTGGGAGCGAATACTCCCCCTGGCTCAGACTTTTCTAGTTTAGCAGATGTAAAACATGTATACATACGTCGTATAACAGTCTAAGGCAAAGGAAAAAGTTTCCAAAAAGCATGATATCACCCCTTTAATGAAAAGGGAGGAGAGGAGACACCAGGAGGGCCGGGGCTGTCTGTCTGATACCTGCCTTAGAACAGGCTGTCTGTCTGATACCTGCCTTAGAACAGGCTGTCTGTCTGATAC
>NW_027641226.1:30000-52171 GCF_949987615.1 Pollachius pollachius
TCGAACAAAAGGAGGGAGACTCGAATGTACACGGGCTGGGAAACTAATGCCAGAGTATCTCAACTTAATGTCCTGGATCCGGTCTGTGTTTGTTTAAAGTCAACCCCCGTTACAGCAGGAGACGTGTTCCGCCTACCAGTTTCAAAAGATGCGATCTGATGCGAGCTCTTGTGCCGAAGTCTTAAAAGTTTGAACCCGAAGCGTTGGGTTCCATCAGAGCATGTCTGAGGGACACGGTCAAACGTTCTTCAAACCCACTCAACCCCATTTTGGCCTGAAAGTTGCAGACCTCTTGTATTTATCTGAGATCATAACCGTTTACCAACTTTGTACATTTCACTCCAAAAGAACACAGAGATGTTCACCAGCACTTTGTGAGACCCAATGTTGTTGTGTTTGTGGGGGGGGGGGGTGTTGATTCTCCCTTTAGGGTCTGTTTGAGTGTGTGTTTGTTTGAGGGTCTGTGTGACTGTGAGAGTGTGCGTGGGTGTATTAATGTCTGAATGAATGAGTCAGGGATTGATGTGATTCTCGTTTGCTCGTGTGTCTAGATGGGTTTGAATCTGTTGTCTATCTGACTCTACTTGCGTGCGTGCGTACATCTCTATTTTTCCATCCATCTCCCTGTGCCGTGCACGCCTTGTTATTTCCGGCCCTCGGACATCGTGTGTGTGTGTGTTGTGTGTGCGTTGTGGGCGTCAGTGCGTGCCTCCTATGTGCTATTTCCGGCCCTCGGACATCATGTGTGTGCGTGTTGTGTGTGTGTTGTGTGTGTGTGTTGTGTGTGTCAGTGCGTGCCTCCTATGGGTTATTTCCGGCCCTCGGACATTGTGTGTGTGTGTGTGTGTGTTGTGTGTGTGTTGTGTGCGTCAGTGCGTGCCTCCTATGTGCCTCTAGTCCGCAGTTGACCCAGAACTTAACCTCCTTCTAGAGGCTCACCAATAACCCTCGATGTCTGGGAGCGGTTCAGCCAAGAGGCGCTGCAATCAGCAGCCTCTCCTCTCGCCGGCCCCTTCATCTGCCCGCGCGTCTCCGCCGGCTCGCCCTCATATCTCAGCCCTCCTCCCTCCTGGCTGTCAGCTGCGAGCACCCGACCCCCCAGTACCACCGCCAGCCCCACCACCAACACCACCACCGCAACTATCACCAACACCACCACCTTCACCACCACCCAAACCATCACCCCCACCACCAACACCACCACCGCAACTATCACCAACACCACCACCTTCACCACCTCCAAAACCATCACCACCGCCTCCACCACCACCACCGCAACTATCACCAACACCACCACCTTCACCACCACCCAAACCATCACCCCCACCTTCACCACCACCACCGCAACTATCACCAACACCACCACCTTCACCACCATCACCTCCACCACCACCGCCACCACCACCACCTCCACCACCATCTCCACCACCATCACCACCACCACCTCCACCACCACCACCACCTCCACCACCACCACCACCTCCACCACCACGAGCACCACCACCACCACCACCACCACCACCACCACCACCGCCGCTGGCGGAGATATCCATGTTTGCCGTGGGTTGATTTTATTTCTTTTTTCTAATGAAATAAATCCTTTGGTTTTTTTGGTGCCGGCTAGCTGCGGTCTATTCATAGAAGTGGTTCTAGGTATCCAATTCTGTAATTCCTTCTGCTTGATTCGTTTCAGCGTTTTCTGGGTCACTGCTTCTTAATGGTAACACATTACACCACCAGGTGTGAGTGTGATTAGCAGTTACAAGCCGTTTTGAAAATCGGCCTCTTCTGACATCACAAGTGGGCGTGTCCACCTAGATGTAGGACGGATAGATGAGCAACGTTTGCTTCAGTCCACTGGGTAGGCTGGTAGGCTGATCTTTCCAGCACACAGCTAGGTGGACACGCCCACTTGTGATTTCAGAAGAGGCAGATTTTCAAATCGGCTTGTAACGGCTAATCACACTTAAGGGCTGATTGTGGTCCCGCGTCAAGCAACGCAGGGACCACGCAGACGCTTCGACGCAGTCGTGGACCTCTTCTGGCTCTGCGTCGGGTGTAAGTGAGCGGACCAATCACAGCCCTTGCTGCTGCGTCGCCCCGACGGAAGGTTACAATTCTTAGGAGGCGCGCGTCAGGCCCTTGGGGTGGACTCAAGGAGGGTCCGCATGGACTTAAGGGGTCCGTAACCCCCTTGCGTTCCTTTAAGGTGGTCGTGCTGGCGGTAGGGGCTGACAGGGAGGGGGGTATTCTGCCGTCGGGCCGCGCTCCCCCGCCCTCACGCCCGGCTTGGCGCGGCGCCGAGATCCAAATCAAACATGGTTCGAACAAACATGCTTCGATTAAAACAAAACGCTTGGCTCCGTTTTTGTTTTGGCACGGAGACATGTCAGGGAACGCCGTCTCCCACGGGATGGGTGTCCCGTTAAACCCGACCCCTCTGCCCACGTTTAGTCCTCAGTTCACTCTCTCAAAGCCAACGGTCATCGTGTGTGTGTGTGTGTGAGTGTGTGTGTGTGTGTGTGTGAGTGTGTGAGTGTCTGTCTCAAGAGCACTGGATGTCATGTCAGTCATAACGCTAGACTTCCACGGCCCCTTGCGATTGGGCACTAGGAGTGTGCCCCCCCCCCCCCCCCCCCCGCGATCCAATCACAAACTGGTTGAGCGAGCCGCCATCCAGTGTGCTCAGCGTCCAGAAAGGGTCTTGAAAAAACCTTGAAAAAGTTACCTTTATCGTACCTGTGCGATGAATATGCAATACCAATTAAAACACAGTAATAAAACTGAGCTATTTTTTTTAATACCTAATTAGTTCAAAACCAATAAGGCCAGCTCTGCTGTTATGAAGCCCATTAATCGAAAGGCTTTGGATAACACAACCGCACAAAAGAAAAACAGCCACTGGCCGGACAAAGAAAAAAACGAGTTTATGAGTTGCAATTTGCAAGTCGTCAACTGAAATTACATCTTAAACGACTTTATTTTCCCTCCGGCGTCTGCCTAACAACCCTTCATTTCTATAAATCATCAACGGCACATGCTACTTAAAACTGCCTTGTGTAAAAAGACGGCCTCTGGCTATGACGGTGTTACCACCTCCGCCCGGCCCTCTGCCGCTGAACGCAAGAGGGGTCAAGGGTCAGCGGCTCCGTACTCAGGCTGAGTCCGGGGGGCCCCCGCAGTGATGGGACGAGCTCCCTGACGACGGCCGGACCGCAGAGTCGCTCACCAGCCTCCACAAAAAGACTCAAGACACACTTCACCATCACCTGGACTCTGCATAGCAACCCCCACTCCCACACCTCCTACGCACGCATTGTATGTGGTACGTCCTGGCACTCAATGTATGCACTTATTGTGTGTCGTATTTAGTTATGTAGCATCTTATCCTAGCTATCTTTGTTGTATACGGGGAATGGGTTAACCTAGTGATTGTTAGTGCTTGGCACTTGGTTCTATGAACATCCTTACTCTGACCCGAATATATCATTGTTTATCATTCTTCTGACAAATGGAGTTATTGTAAGTCGCTTTGGATAAAAGCGTCTGCTAAATGCCCTGAATGTAAACGCAAGGAGGTCGAATCAGACCCGCCTTTTGACAGTGAGCTGCCCCTCGATTGGACGGCCGTCTCCTCAATCATACTAGCACGCTATTTAAAATACAAAACAATCTTTACACAGCCTATGTAATGCAAGAGTATTCCTACACACAGGTCACATCTTTTTTAAACCTCACAGGAATGCAGCGTTGCCCCCTATATAGGGCGGGGCGGCGATGGTGGGGGGGGTCCCACAGCTGAGGGGGGCAGTGTTACCGCTGTGGGGTACGAGTGCGTTTGGCTTCCAGTGAAGAAATGCAGTGTGTCTGGGAGGGAGGGGAGATGAGCAGAGCCAGGCAGGACGGGGCGGGGGGGGGGAAGCATTAGCAGGAAGGATGTCCATTAAGAAGAGGATGCAACACATTAGAGACCTTTCCTCGCTGACCGTTGGGGGGGGGGGGGGGGCCAGACCAGCGGTTCGTATTTCATTCAATCCGCGGTTGTGTACGTCACCTGGACCAAGGCTAAGCTTGGCTTCTGAAACATATTTTTCTTAATTAATCAATACCCTTTAAGAACATCTTAAGCCGATTTTCCATGAGGTTATTTGTGTGTATTTATCGTCTGATCTGAGATAATCCTCCACAATAACAACACTATCATCTAATTAATCCGTAGGAGACGTTTCTGTGTGTTTGATCATTAAAACTTTTCAATTTTGAAGAACAGAGCCTTGGTGAAACGTTGCTTTCGCCACACGTCAACGACACAAACGTTGAGACGATGTCGGTCCAAACTGTACGACGTTAAGTGCAGCAGTTGTCACGGTGACCCCGCGCCAGCCCATAATGTAGATTCCATCCCAACGGCAAACACAATAGAGAAGGAATCCCATTCATGCACTGGCCCCAGGAAACTCGTGTGAGAGAAGGAGAGAGAGAGAGAGAGAGAGAGAGAGAGAGAGAGAGAGAGAGAGAGAGAGAGAGAGAGAGAGAGAGAGAGAGAGAGAAAGAGAGAGAGCGGTTCTTACCTCTGACAGGAAGGTCTGTGCTGATTTCTGTGCGCCGACGTGAAGCAAATACTCGTACACATATAAAGCTAACCTGAGAGAGGGAGAGAGAGGAGAGGGGTGTGGTCGAGAGACAGAGAGGAGGATAGGAGAAACGGGAAAGGGAGAGAGAGAGGGAGCGAGAGAGAGAGAGGTCAGTGTTGCAATTTTAATTGTTGACATTTTCTCTTCGACAAACTGACGACCCAAAGCACCTCGCGTAACTGAAACGCCGGAAAAACCTGTGTTGATTCGTTACCGTGCGATCTCAGGGATTCTCCAGTGTGCGCACGGTATAAGCAACAACAACACAAATAGAACACAGCCGATGTGTACAGCTTGCTCCCTCGTTCCTCCATGCTGTTTGAGACAGTGTTGGTATTGGACAGGTTTTACTGTACAGAGATTAGCAGCTCGACGAGGGGTTGGGGATTGTGTGATTCGAGATCTACTGTTCTGCCATCAGAAGCCTCAGTGGCACACTGCCATCTCCCTGGGGTTCAAGTAGGCCCCGACTCCGACACCAAATCCAGCAGATGCCACACACAGACAGAGAAATGGATGAAATCCTTTACTGGATTTCCGAGATCGTATTCAATGTCAATATTTGGATATGGAGATGAGGACACATCAAAACTTTTCCGAGGTGACTTGTCACTTCTGTAATCACCTTTGTTTTTCGGTCAAATCCGTCAGGTGGCCACATTTACTTTAGACATTTACATTTCTCACTGACGATTCAATGTCAAAAGTAATGTCAAATGTATATTTTTAATATGCAAGTGGTTAGAATTTGGTGTTTTATCTAAATTGAAAGTAAAGGTGTCAAAGTCTCGAAGCCTTGGCTTTAAATTACCATCTGCCCAGCGAGCATGAGCAGTGCATGTTGGTCTTCTCACATGTAAAGGTAAACAACAAAAACAAAACACTTGAACATTTCACTCATTTAGAGATATTTACTTTCTTGGCGTTATTGACCATGGGTCGCAAGAAGAATTGCCCCAACACAAAGAACCCATCATCTCAAATAAGCTCTATTTCGATGGGTCACAACAGATGCTGTGTTTGCTTTACTTGCACCCAAACCTCAACCTCAACCATTATCAAAAACAGTGTTCTCTCCCAGCATGTCCTGTCTCCCACATGTTGGCTCTGGGAAGAGCCGTCAAAAGGCTGTTGTTTAAACAGAGGATCGAGCCTCCCCTGGTAAGAGGCTGTCCAGACGCCACCTCGATCCCACAAGGGGAGAGAAAGGAGTCATTCGGTCAGCTCCTAGTGTGAAATACCAAGTGGCAGGTTTCCCCTCCTACACGCCCCCCCCATCCGAATCAGCCTTAACTCTGAGAGGCAGACCCCACCACCTGTTCCCACGAGAGAGGCGGCGAAACAACGTCACTTAGTGAGGGTCTCTGTGTGTGTGTGTGTGTGTGTGTGTGTGTGTGTGTGTGTGTGTGTGTGTGTGTGTTTGCGGGGCCACCTGCCCCTGTTGCAGTGTATAATCTGACAAACACTTGAAGCCGGGCTTCAGGGGAGAACACTCGTGATGCTCTGCCAGAAGCATTAGGGGGAACACGGGAAGAGGGGGTGTGGTCCTCTCCCAGACGGATGCTGCTAGTCGCCACGGAGACGATGGAGAGGAGGGCTGCTCGACAGCAGAGTGACTGTCTGTTATGAGGTACAGTTATTCTAAATAACTGTTTAGTCTGGTATAATTGTAGTCTGAACAAACCTCTGTTGCACTGTTCAGAATTCAATCTTGAGTCCTATGCCATCAAATTATAAACTACATTAATACCTTCTAAAATGTGATCATCAGTTAAACAAACCTTTGTCCATATTGCCCAAGGTTACCACTCATCGCATCACTTAAACTGACGGCATTAATGCTTTGCCCTAGGACTAAAACAAGCACAATATTTAGGTACAAACAATATGTTTGTCAAATAAAACAGAGATTTGATTATACTGCTCTCAATTTGAACCATCCAGATTTGATATCACAAGCAACTGAAATAGTGAAATTAGCTGCGCTTTTCACCTCTGAATCGGGGTGAATGAGAGTGAGGCCTGCAACGCTACGGCCATACCCTATCAACCTGCGGTAGCCTCACCGCTGTAACCTGCGATGTTAACTACAGCTCACACATGTTGCTAATGAATTAGAGATGAGAGGCTTACACAGAGAACCTGTCCCTGCTCCCTCTTGTTGTTCTTTCACAATTGAAAACTGTCCGTTTCAGGCGGCCTCTCTTCCACCCTGGGAAGGGTCAGAGGTCGGCTTATTGTCGGGTCGTGAGAGGCCTCTCCGCCAGGCTGGACTCACAGTCGATCCGTTTTACCCATAAAGAGCATCGCTCTGTCTGTCCAGCGTCCTCTGAACCTCACCAGATCAGAACCGGCCTCAGAGCGGCTCTAATCTTCCTCTCTACTCCTCCCCCTCTCTCCTCCTCTCTACTCCTCCTCTCTCCTCCTCTCTCTTCCTCTCTACTCCTCCCCCTCTCTCCTCCTCTCTACTCTTCCTCTCTACTCCTCCTCCTCTCTACTCCTCCTCTCTACTCCTCCTCCTCTCTACTCCTCCTCTCTACTCCTCCTCCTCCTCTCTCCTCCCCCTTTACTCCTCTGCCTCTCGTCCTCTCTCCTCCTCTCTACTCCTCCTCTCTACTCCTCCTCTCTACTCCTCCTCCTCCTCTCTCCTCCCCCTTTACTCCTCTGCCTCTCGTCCTCTCTCCTCCGCCTCTACTTCAGCTCCACTAACGCGACTCTCTGTCATGTCAAGGAGATCTCCTTGACATCGGCTCGTCTCCAGGAATCGCACCTGGCATCTCGCCCCCGGGGCGTCCCACACTGCCCCAGAGAGAGAGAGAGAGAGACAAACAGAGAGAGAAAGAGAGAGAGAGACAGAGACAGAGAGAGAGAGAGAGACAGAGAGAGAGACAGAGTGACAGAGAGAGAGAGAGAGACAGAGAGAGAGAAAGAGAGAAAGAGAGAGAGAGAGAGAGACAGAGACAGAGAGAGAGAGACAGAGACAGAGGAGAGAGAGAGAGAGACACGAGTACCTCAATTCAACGTTAGCTAGCGAAGACATTTAGCAAATTACCTCTCCTGTCTTTACTTCAATAATTCACGAGCCAGAGCACGGGCTCGCTTAGATAAGGTATGCACGGAGTAGGAGATGGAGTAGATTTGGTTATTACATCCCCTTTCACAAAGACTCTCCATCCTTCAGCGATGTAATAAGATATATAGTGTGCATAATCAATGTGGCCCCGCCATGTAACAAGCAAAACACACGCCTGTACGTGGATGGGCAAACGCTGGCTGTGTAAAAACAGTGGTTATGAATCAGGGACTGTTAGGGCTTGTCATGTGGCTGATGTGTGGAGGTCAGGATCGTCTGAAGGAGCAGGGAGATGGAGGTGTTCTGGATGGGGGGGGGAGGTACCTGTGGTGATGGGGGGTACTGGGAGCCTATTTCAGTGGACCGGCTCTCTTCTACATTTCCGAGGCTAGGACTGGGTATCGCCAAAGATTTCCCGAATTAATTTGATTCTGCCTCACAAGGTCCCGATACTGTCCGATTTCCGATTTCGATTTGGTCGGGGGTCTTTCATCATACTGAATCTCGGTTGGAGGCAGTGTGCCTTGGGGTGACCCAGGTTTGATTCCTGCCTTTCGTCCCAGGTAACATGTATTACCCTCTCTGCTCCAACCTGCCTTCCCGTCTCTCGTTAAAACACAAAAAAGCCCATGATAAAAAAAAGATTTAAATAAATGCTCAGTCTTCGGATTTGATGAATCAATAACCAATCGATCAAATTAGGATCAATTTGAATCTTAAAATTGTTTTTTTTTTCAACCCCATGGGTTAATGCTTACACGTGTGCGATCATGCACATATGCATGTGTGTGAGTGTGCTGTGCACGTCAGTACACCATTGCCTTTCCTCATTGACACCATTGCCAGAAACATTGTTTGAAGGCTCTCGAATTTAAGTGTACCCATGACTACCTAAGGTGGACACATCATTTGCATGGGTTCTTACATTTGCATTTATCACATCACTTTCTAATAACATCCTCCAACAAACTGTGAAGCCACTCACATCCTTCAACTTAAAGAGGAGGAAACACCTCTTGAACCTCTCCAAACGTGGACCCCATTTCTTCCGTTTCAAGTCCAAAAAGGAAAGTCATTGCTCTTCTACCTAGTATGTAATAAACGCATCCCTTCTCTTGCATAAAGAACATCTCTTATCATTCTTTTTCTTCATCTTCTACAAGACAAATAATAAACATACACAACACATTATGGCCCCCATCGCCACGCTCCGAAAACTTCCAGCGTGTAGCCTCCGATATCTGTCTCCGTTTCTCCCAGTGAGGGAAAACTCAAACATTTGCAGAGATTCTCCAAACGCATTTCAGTGTAAAGCTCGATTAATTGGCTGTTGACACGTATGAATGAAAACACAGTCAGTGTGAGAGAGAGACGGGGGGTAAACACGGGGGGGGGTGCTTGACTGGCGGAGTCGAGGTTTCTCTGCCGATGCAAGAGTGGGCTTCTTTATGCACTCCTCAAAAGGGGCAGAATGCGAACGATGGAGCCATCTGTGCCGAATCAAAACCATGCATTCAGGCCTGAAGATCTCCATTAAAGTGCGTGTAAATAGACAGGAGGGGCCCGGAGAATAGGCACGATGCGAAGGGACCCCTGTGTTCAAAACAAACTCATTAAACCCTCGACGCATATCTCCCCATTTTCATGTTTTTGTTTTTGCAATCGCAAATAAAAACCAAACATTCCATGACGAAAAAAAGTCACATTTATTGGTGTTGTCCTACGAACCTCGACTTCAGCCTCAAAGGAGGATCACACTGCCCCATTCAGTTCAACCATGCAGGACGCCCTAAAACCAAGCTCTTTACATTTACAGTAAAACATTCCCAAAAAACCTTATGGGGACGGAAAGCGAAAGGAGAGGGAGAGATCCACGCTCTACGCAAGGCTGGTCGTCCAATAAGGGAGCAGACATAAACATGATAATAGCAAATGATCAATGAGCTACACAAAGCAATAAGCCAAAGTAAAAGGCAACCAAATCTCTATCTGCTATCAGCATGTGACTGTTCCAGAAGGTTCAGTTAATAAGCAGAAGCATCGGTCATATCACAGACGTGAGCAGGGCTCCCAGTAGCCTGAGGGAAACCAGTCACAATGAGGTGAAGGGTGGTGGTTCACAACTCCACCAGTAGCTCCCGACCATCCACCAGGTTTCTGGTTCCAGTGTGACCAGGACAATACTGGGCCCATTTCCGTTGTGTAACCTCTTTGGTTGTTAAAGCCGATGCTTCATCCATGTGACCATCACCAGAAACCAGCGTTGTTGTAGTTCTAAACTGTGGAACGCCCCCGGCCCCCTTGAACAAACGGTCTTCTCGGATTGGTCGGCCCTCCTGACGAGGCCAACACGTTGTGTAAGGGAATGATTCAAAATAATACGATTCTAGGAAACCCTGAGAGGCTGTGCTTGAACAAAGATAAGTTTGCCAGCTAAACTATTGCATTTTATTATGAATGGATCCCTTTTCATTGGGAAATTTACCGAGGTTCCAATTACTGAATAATGAGGTAACATTCATTTTAAGAGCTCTTTATGAATCAAATCAAATTAAATAAACTCCAGAGTAAAATAAAAGAGCGACAGTAATTACGTTTTTTGGTCACAAGGGCATCAACTTTTCTGCGTGTTTCACCTCAGCTGTACACCTCATCCCTTCTGTCTCTCTTTAAGGATTCTCAAGGATGAGCCATTACAGAAGCTGCACCATCTCCGGACACCGTCACCCCACCCCCACCCAAACCTACACCCATGTGATCTTCACTACACTACTGAATCTGTGCTCGGTGCCGGAGTCGTTGGTAAGACGTCAATAAAGCGAAAATCGTAGTAAAATCGGTTTTGTCTCGACTCAGGCCAACTTGATGGCGATGAACATAATTCATTATTTTCATTTTAATTTCTCCACTATGTCCTCTCCACTCTAGTGAAGGCTCTACTGAATAACACTCAACCAGGTTCATTATACACTATCGAGAGATACACACATCTGTAGACACACACACACACGCAAGCACACACAATTGAAACAAGTGATGAACTTGCTCGGTATTAAAAGCAAGATGTAAAACTTGTGGTTCTTATTAAAAAATAAACAACTTTGGTAGGTTTCATGGACTTCTACAGCAATGCCCAAAGTGTGCAGAACCATCAGTGCATACAGTTGTAAGAGTTGCACAGACACGTGCACAGAGAAGACCACAGGTAACAACCTAAACGTGGGGACGTTTATTACACAACTTCTCCATTTATTCTAGTTCAATGTCACTTCAACCATTTGGGGTGAATTGTTCTTAGTACTGCACACATGTCAATTATATTGATTAGTGTGTTTGCAAACATTTCAAAAACTAAGTGGGGTATTCCACTGGTTCAATTTGAGTAAATCAGACCAAAGATATTGCCATTGTCATTGGCCGGGAGCTCTGAATGGACAAGAAACTTGACTTTGACAGTGTGTTTGACAGAAACACGGTGCAAGCCACAGTCGGCATATGCCATTCTAGAAAGCGCTTCTAGAATGTGCTGGAAAAAATTGGTACAAATCTATATTTGACCCGATTGATTGATTTTAACTCTTTGATTTTAACGTTCATTGTACACTAAATAAATGAAACATGCATCACAATACTAGGTGGAGATATTCAAAATAACATTTTTAAGTCCGATATAATTTTAATCCTGACAATCCTATGTTGCATTGTTCAGGATTAAATTTTGAAGCTCACGTCATATAATGATAAAATATATTAGTACTAAGTAGTCTAAAAATACAAACGTTGGTCAGTATTGCCCAGCATTACTCTAACATAATACATCCTAGTGCTTTACTTCCCCATGCAGTGAAACAAAGGCACCAACAGCATATACCTCTTAAACTGATGGCATTAATGCCTTGCCCTAGGACTCAATCAACCAGCCAATGGGGTGGCAGCATCCCGGGACCTAGACGGACTGCGGGTCTCAAAACGAGAGGGTCTGATTCAGCCTGATTAGGCCCCGCACGGCGTTCTTCTCTTAATATCTGAATATGTATGTGACCATATGAATATGCAAATGAGGCTGGGGCTAATTCAGTGATGCATCGAGACAGCTGTTGTGGGCACCACGGTTACAAGGGAACACGTGTACACCCGGGAGGGCAGGTTAGGGTGACAGGACGTGGAGTGGGAAGGCCAAACGCCATCTATTATTTCTACCTGTAATCTACCTGTAGGCCTGGACACCACTTAGACTCTCTCTCTCTCCCTCCCTCTCCCTCTCCCTCTCCCTCTCTCTCTCTCTCTCTCTCTCTCTCTCTCTCTCTCTCTCTCTCCCTCTCTCTCTCTCTCACACACAATAGGAGCTCTTTTGACACATACATTGATACAAGGTTGAGGAGTTTTCTATATTAAAGAATGCCCAATAATTGTTTGTATATAATCAATAAACATGCCCGTGAGCATAAAAACTAAACCGAGGAAGTGATTCATGGAGTGACCTCACACTGGTCATTATTAGTTATTAAATAGATAATAAATAATTTAAATTTGCCCAATGCCTGTGAGTCTTGTATCTCTGCTGTGACACACCAATAATAACTGTAATAACCAACAGGTGAACACGTGCATCCATGTGAATGGGGCTCGTGGTGAACATTCAATAAAGGGATGTAATATCAAAGCATCGTCTGTTGATTCATAGATCTCCTGAACCACGTGGGACCGTTCCGTTTAGGACTCCGACTGGATGCAGGCGCTGGCACAACACTGTGTTTGTCAACAAAGTGATTCTGATATGGGGGGGGGGCGGGGGGGGGGGGGGGGGGGCGGGGGGGGCGACAAAGACCCGACTGAATGAGGATGCTTAAGAAAAAGGAGACTATTTTAAGGCGGATTATTTGAAGGCATATCTTGGGGGGGGTGGTCATAGCTGCTGAGGAGACAGGGGGTCTAGCGAATACAGTCCCGGGGTCTAGCGAATACAGTCCCGGGTCCTAATAGGCATCAGTGATCAGCAGCCTGCTCTGGTAACAACAGCAATACTGCCAACCATAGGAGGATGGATGAAACACGTGTAACGACATAGAGCATAGATCATAAAATAAGCTTAATGCTTTAGGATGTTGAACCGAAGCATTGGTGAATAATTTCAAAATACCAAAAAGACCTTAATGCAAAGATAGATTTACTGAAAGGGGATCAGATAAAAGAACATAAAACGAGGCAATGGTCGGTCCAGTTGTGTTTTGTTTGGTAGAATGTGCACGAAGCAATTCATATAAAAAGTAAGACGGAGAAACGCATAGGTCGCCTATATCATGTAGAAGGGACAGGAATTAAAAAATCCCAATATTAGGATATCTTTGTCTTTTTAAATAAGTGAGACATCCTTCGAGCAGCTCTATTGCATGTGAGCGGGATGCTGAAAGTTTACTACCGCCGTCCGACTGCTGAATGGGACCAAACTTTTCTCCTCACGACCTATGTCAAATATAACGCAACATAAACACCATCCTCCCATCATCCCGACCCATCCATCCTCCACACACATCTGTTTAATCTGGACCCCACGGACACACTTTATAACCTCCATACACTCAACTTTGTCTCGGACGTTCATGCCCTCCATCCATTCACATAATAAACACATCACCCAGATAATGTACCCCGTACAAAGTAACGCAACTGGGAGAGGGACAGAGCAGCGGTACCGTCCATAACGGGACAATACTAATAATACGAATACGAATAATAATAATAATACCGTTTATCACAACACAGTACCATGCATTTACCGGAGACCTCTGCCTTCTCTAAATAACAACCATAACCGGCATATGTTGCACGGATACGAACAGAAGTATACTGCCCGGTGAGCACAAATAACGCAAACACACACAATTAACAAATTACACAGCAAAGACGATTAAAGTGCAGCGACACGCGCAGAAAGTTAAAGAGCCGCCCGCGCGCCGGGAGGACGGGACGCTCGGGGACAGCACACACCTTTTAAAGGACGCTAGTTTAGAAAGTTCCCCCCGACCAGGTAACACTCTTAAACAGTGCGTAATTCACTTACTTTTCTCTCGCTTGGCTATCGGAAGGGACGACAGCTCCTTTACCTTTGGCGTACATGCTGGAGTCTGTTTTAAGACTTTTACCCTACTCAACACCTGTCAAAGAAAGCAGCCAGGAAAACGCTCCATCTCCATAGCTACCCCTTTAGTGTTTTTGCTCCCCCCTCCTTTTTTTACATCTCCAACATTGGCCACAAATCAGGCACAGTTTCTATTGGGGGGACTTGAAACCGTCCGTTGTTGGTTTTTTTTTTCTTCTCAGCCGCTGTTCCAGAGATGTGTTCGACCTCCCTCCGCTGCGCAACGGTGGGGGCTTCTTAAAGGGGAACGCACACTTCTTGTTTACTGGCCATGGTGAAAAGCAGAAAAAGCAGGCTCGACAAAGTCTGTAATTCGGGCCCCATCTTTTCAAGGAACTAGTAAAGGCTACGATCTCTCGGTATACAATACGTACTGTTAAATTGTCAGTAAGTCGGCACTAATGAGGACACTCGCTTCTGTTTACTCCGTTGACTTTAGTTGATTTATTTAAAAGGAATCTGCCAAAGTATGTGGCCTGGATAGATTAACCAATGCTGAAGTCCTGATGTGGCTGAATCAAAAGCTAATCGCTCAGATATTTAATTTGCCTGAAATTAGAATAAAATTAATGTTTTAGTTGGAAAGGGTTGGATAATAACATTTGGCGGTTAGATAACGAACGATGGCTCAAACATGAGGGCCCAATGTAACATGGTTAGCGGGAACATATACCTTTATTTATCATCACAATGCACTCATGTGTTGAAGTAGGTAATCCACAGCCGGCCACACCACAGCCCACATCAACCAGCACAACACACTGGGAAAGAAATAAGAAGCAGTGAATTACATAAGATGCCGATTTGCATGTGACTTACAACAGCATTATTTGGGGTCAATGTCCAAACCAGGACCAGTTGAGGTTATATTATTGTTTTTCTCTGTACTATCGGGTAAGTTATCGTATCAGTACATTAGAGTGCCAGTGTGTGTTGACATCCGGTTTTACCTCCTATGGCC
This sequence comes from Pollachius pollachius, assembly GCF_949987615.1. Lineage (NCBI taxonomy): Eukaryota > Metazoa > Chordata > Actinopteri > Gadiformes > Gadidae > Pollachius > Pollachius pollachius. The sequence continues at coordinate 44,808 of NW_027641226.1, forward strand.
TACCTCAGTGTCAACATGCCGTACCCTGCAGTGGCCTATGTTTACACAGTGCAGGTAACGTGCTTTATGTGTGGAAAGGGGCGGACAAGTCTGCAACTATCTGACAGACTTGTTTCACAAGAGGTTGTTCCATTCTCCTCGACATCAGATTCCTGTCTCACACGTATGTTGGGTGAAATAGAATCCCGTTGGCATCTTAATAAAACAAATGAACCCAGAGAAGAATACATAACTAATGTAGTCCTATTTATTGATGCAGAGAAGTGATGCCTGCAGTAAATGCAGTAAACTTTAGATACTTTCATTGACTATGGCAGCGCTCTGGGACGTTTACCAACACATACATTTTAAGTGCATTTTAAAAGGTACACGGTTGAAGATTTGTACCTCTTTTGTTGTTGTTTGTATTTATAATTCAGTACACCTGGGTAGATATTTAGTTTTCACACACACTTAGCGAGGAATGTCTCCAGGCGGTAAAATATCTGTGCTATTAAAATCTCCAGTCAACCGTAACATAAAATGCCTTTTGATGAACACGGAAATGTAAAATCAGCAATACTGTTGTGGAACTATGCAGTCTTTATAATACTTTGAACTACTTTGTATAACTATGGGGATTGCAGCGCAAGGGTTATGTTGCACAACTGAAACAGGGTCATCTTCACGTTTAGTATATCATTAGCTCTTTTATTAACATGCTTTCCTCAGAGTAACCCCAGGAGCAATGGGGGGGGGGGGGGGGGGGGGTCACCTGTACTGAACCTCTGTATTGATCAATATCTCCATCCTCGTGACTTAAACGTAGAGCTAGGACACTCAGATATGCACACGCATCAGCGATAACGATTTTCAGACTAAGAGGCAGGAAGTAGGCAAGAGCAAGAAGAAAGCCCTTAAGAAAACATATTTCCTGCAGATTGGATCGCCGATGATTAGTAAGACAGCGAGACATGACATTGTCAACATTGTTTCCACCCAGTATAACACCCTGTTATGCCTACGACAGTTGAGGCTGTAATAATGCCCCACCTCGGAGTGGAATGTGATTCCACCGCAGATATCTTCAGCCTGATTGTGTAAAAACAGGAGTGTGTTGGTGTGCGTGCCTTTGTGTGTTTACACCGTGTATTAGTATTAGCATGTATTAGTAAACTAGTATTCCTAGTGGGATAATGAACTGCCCACAGAGAGGACATAACTTATCAAATATGTCTGTTTCTTTGGATATCTGTCTATCTCTCTACGTCACAATCACATCGTGCCTTTATTTCTTTCTTTTGTCAGTCTCTCTTCTGGACTCTGCTGTTATGGTTGTCAGTCTGGCTGTCCAACACCACCAACTATCCAGAGGGGAAAGACATCCATCCTGAAGTTTCTGGTAAAAGTTGTGGACTCCCTTCACTGCGTCACGTCGTGTGTGAAATATGCTCTGCTACTAAATATAACGTATAACAGGGGGGAGCCCCCCCACTCGTGTTGATTATACAACTTGTATGCGATGCAACTCATTCAGCCGGTAGGGGCTCAGTGAAGGGTTCAAGATTAAACATACAGGTATGCAGTGATTCCGCTGTACTGCCTGTAGCAAAGAAAAGCACAATATATTGCAGATAGACAGAAGAATTCCCCCAGCCCTGCCATTGTGGGGCCAAATTATAATTAATCACAGGTTGAATAATTCAATGCCAAGCCAATGGATGCCTTTCTCAGTCCATTTCTCAGCACCTGCCTGGAGACGTTCCCTGGAGCCCTGTGTGTGTGTGTGTTTGTGCGTGTGTGTGTGTGTGTTTCTGTGTGTGTTTGTGTTTGTGTGTGTGTGAGCCGTACCTTTTTGTAGCATGCCGTTTGTTATGCAAGCATGCAAATATACCTAATACAAGTGTGTGCATGCACACACTTTTTGTACGCATGTGTCTTGTGTAGGTGTGTTTTGATAAATGGTAATTGTGTGTATGTGTGTGTATGTGTGTGTGTCTGTGTGTGTGTGTGTGTGTGTGTGTGTTTGTGTGTTCGTTTTTGTGTGTTTGTATGTATGTGTGCGGCGTGTGTGTGTGTGAGAGATTGTGTGTGTGTGTGTGTGTGTGTGCACTCCATTTGTGTATGCGTGTTTGTGTGCGTGGGGAAAGAAGTGGGGGTGGGGTTTGGGGCCAAGGAAAGGAGTGTGCACAATCCCCCAAACAGCTAAACATCAGGCAGCAATGAGCCTCCACCCTGAAGCCTCTGAGTCAGTCTCCTGACTCACCACGCCACCCTGGTCCATTCCTCTCCAACCCCCCCCCCCCCCCCAAAGACCCCCATGTCGCTGGTGTGTGTGTATGTGGGTGTGGGTTTGTGTGCATGCATGTGTGTGTTTATGTGGAGAGAGAGAGACACAAAAATAAGCGGATAAGTCAGCTTACTCGTCTTCTGGATCCTCCTCTGTCTCGCTCTCTCACTCTCTCTCCCACTCTGTGTGTGTGTGTGTGTGTGTGTGTGTGTGTGTGTGTGTGTGTGTGTGTGTGTGTGTGTGTGTGTGTGTGTGTGTGTGTGTGTGTCTCTCTCTCTCTCTCTCTCTCTCTCTCCCTCTCTCTCTCTCGCTTCGCTTTCCATCTTAGAATTACATCAGTCAAAAAACAAACAATAAGAGAAACAAAAACATGTTTCATAACTAACAAAGGCGGTGTGGGGGGTATATATAAACATACAGTATCAAGATTTATCTCCATGCTGTGTGTGTGTGTGTGTGTGTGTGTGTGTGTGTGTGTGTGTGTGTGTGTGTGTGTGTTTGAGAGTCCACATGTGCATATGTGTGATTGTACATGTTTCGGGGAAATAGGGGAGTGAATGTCAGGGCCTATGTGTAAACCATTGATCTTAATCCTGTTTTACATGTAAGCGTGCAGCTTATACAAGATTATTACCGCAGACAGAAATCAATCAATAAGTCATCAGCTGAAGTCATTACAATCCCACGCATGGCATTATTAGCTTCTGACTGTCACGTCTGTACTGATTTAAAACAAATGTCTACCGCTCTCTATTAAAAATGGAATGTGTTTGACTGCATGGGTGTGTTGGCCTGGTTCTGATTGTGTCTGACGCTGAATGCTTTGCTTCATCTCGTGTGTTAATGTTACATTAGGACAGGCATTGTATGAAACATTGAAAAGACAAACAAAACATCTGCACATGCAGCCCTGATAAACATCGCCTGCTTCAGGGCCCTCTCTTATATAACTTCTAGCGGTCGACTGATGTGTCAGACTTGAAACTGCTTGCCTGTCTGTCTCATTGTCTGTCTAAATGAACCCAAGTCTATCCCCAGCCTGAACCCAAAGGCAATAAGCATTTTGTAGCGTGTGAAGTTGTAGAATTAACACAGTAGTCAGGTTTAAAGGTTTTCTATGATTATAAACATTTTCATTCAACACGTCATTTAGGTTCTCAGAGAACAATTAGTGCTAACCTTCACACATTTAAAAACGTAAGTGTGATAAATGGGTTACAATTGAACCGGCATCTATATCGGGCTATTTTGCTGGATCCATTCCAAATACACTGTACATATGAAGTATACGCTCTACTGTAGTATCCATGGTATATATACTGTATACTCTGAGGGAAACAGGTTGACGGGATACATGGAGGTCCTCTCCTTCTTGTTCTCTTGTTCTCCTATTCTCTGTATCCTCTGTTTGCGGCATCATCACTTAACAACAGAGGGGAGAAGGGGGAGGGGAGAGGAGGGGAGGGGAGAGAAGGAAGGGAGGGGAGAGATGAGAGGGAGGGGAGAGGGACAGGGGAGAGGAGAGAGGGGAGGAGTGGAGAGGAGAGGACAGGGAGGAGAAGGAGGGGGAAGAGGAGAGGAGGGAAGGGAGAAGAGGGAGGGGAGGGAGGGAAAAGATTTGCGGTGGCTGAGGGAAGGACAGAGCGGTGGATGGATAAAAGTAGAGTTATAACCAGGGAGAGAGAGAGAGAGAGAGAGAGAGGTTACAGGTGGAAAGAAAAAATTATATAGAAACTGGTCTTGAGTTTCCCTTCTCTGGGAAGGCACACAACCTTGCACGCACACACACATATAGACACACACACACAGAAACACACGCAGAGACAAGTATGCAAAGACACAGAAAACTAGACACACAAACACACACACACACACGCAGAAATTGTGTTGAATTCACACAAATATCTTAAATGGTTCCGTTAAACACATGCACACTCACACACATGCAAACGTACACACACACACACATACACACACACAAACCCACTAATAGCAATACATCAGTCAACGTGTTTCAATGGTGAAGCAAAGGTGCAGCATTACTGGCTGCATTATACAAGGCTGGTTGTTACATACAAGGGAGTGGGAGAGAGACACAGAGAGAAGGAGAGGGAGTGGGAGAGAGACACAGAGAGAAGGAGAGGGAGTGGGAGAGAGACACAGAGAGAAGGAGAGGGAGTGGGAGAGAGAGACACAGAGAGAAGGAGAGGGAGTGGGAGAGAGACACAGAGAGAAGGAGAGGGAGTGGGAGAGAGAGACACAGAGAGGAGAGGGAGTGGGAGAGAGAGACACAGAGAGAAGGAGAGGGAGTGGGAGAGAGAGACACAGAGAAGGAGAGGGAGTGGGAGAGAGAGACACAGAGCGAAGGAGAGGGAGTGGGAGAGTGACACAGAGAGAAGGAGAGGGAGTGGGAGAGAGACACAGAGAGAAGGAGAGGGAGTGAGAGAGAGAGACACAGAGAGAAGGAGAGGGAGTGAGAGAGAGAGACACAGAGAGGAGGAGACAGACAATTAATTGGAGAAAGATGAGGGCAACATGTTAAACAGGTCTGGGGAGGGAGATAAGCAGAAAGAGCAGATCCAGCAGAAATTAGTGGAGCGTAGGATGAGGTGTTTAATATGTTTTTTATTTTATTGCCTTGGTTTTTTCCGCAGAAGGAATCCGAATTGCGGCTGCATGACAACTGCATTGTGTGAGGGAGAAATGATCCCCACAGTAAAGTAGCAGAGGACGGGCTTTGCTCTAATGTCAGCGATCGTCCGCTCTCGTGTGTCTAACTCATGACCCTGAAGGGAAACGCTCCGTTTCTGCACACTGTGGATCTCTGCTTCTCTTGAGACGGGAACCACAAACAAGCAGGCCTGGCCCAACGGCTGAAACATGTGAGCCATGACGTCTCCCTTCAGCCTTACCTCACTCTTTTTCACCCACCCTTCTTTCTTTCTTGGTTACTCCTCCTTTCACTCTATAGCACTCTTTACTTCACTCTTTCTCTCACCCTTTTTATTTCTTCGTGCCCTCTCGTTCTTACTCTTCCTTTCACTCTATAGCACTCTTTACGTCACTCTTTCTCTCACCCTTTTTATTTCTTCGTGCCCTCTCTTTCTTACTCTTCCTTTAACTCTATAGCACTCTTTACTTCACTCTTCTCTCACCCTTTTCGTTTCTTCGTGCCCTCTCGTTCTTACTCTTCCTTTCACTCTATAGCACTCTTTACGTCACTCTTTCTCTCACCCTTTTTATTTTTTCGTGCCCTCTCTTTCTTACTCTTCCTTTAACTATATAGCACTCTTTACTTCACTCTCTCTCACCCTTTTTATTTCTTCGTGCCCTCTCTTTCTTACTCTTCCTTTCCCTCTATAGCACTCTTTACGCCACTCTTTCTCTCACCCTTTTTTTTTCTTCGTGCCCTCTCTTTCTTACTCTTCCTTTCACTCTATAGCACTCTTTACTTCACTCTTTCTCTCACCCTTTTTATTTCTTCGTGCCCTCTCTTTCTTACTCTTCCTTTAACTATATAGCACTCTTTACTTCACTCTTTCTCTCACCCTTTTTATTTCTTCGTGCCCTCTCTTTCTTACTCTTCCTTTAACTATATAGCACTCTTTACTTCACTCTTTCTCTCACCCTTTTTATTTCTTCGTGCCCTCTCTTTCTTACTCTTCCTTTCACTCTATAGCACTCTTTACTTCACTCTTTCTCTCACCCTTTTTATTTCTTCGTGCCCTCTCTTTCTTACTCTTCCTTTAACTATATAGCACTGTCCAACTCACTCTTTCGCTCGTTATTTTATTTTACTGACGTCATTCTTTCCCTCCGACTTAAAATGCTTAACTTGCTGCTTAAGATTTACTAATCTTGGTCTTCCTCTTGAACCATCTATTCATCTTTTAAACTCCCACCCTGTCAATCTGTGTCAATCTCTCTTTCCATTACCCATTACCATCACTCTCCCCCATCACTCTCTCTCTCTCTCTCTCTCTCTCTCTCGTCGCTCCATCCCTGCCAGCAGAATGTATGGGTTGTGTTGCTCAGAGAAGGATTCAAAGAGAAGGGGTCAGATTACCATGAGAGAGCCGAGAGGGAGGGAGGTGGGGGAGGGGTTAAACTAGAGCTAATGCGAGGTGCCAGTGGCACCCCCCTCTCTCTCTCTCTCTCTCTCTCTCTCTCTCTCTCTCCCTCTCTCACCATGTGGTGCCCGGGTCTCAGCGGGTTCAAAGCGTGTACACCACACCCCCCCCTGGCCCGGGGCCTGGTGTGGGGCTAGGGGAGGGCTAGAGGAGGGCTAGGGGGGGCTAGAGGAGGGCTAGAGGAGGGCCAGAGGGGGGCTAGAGGGGGGCTAGAGGGGGGCTAGAGGAGGGCTAGGGGAGGGCCAGAGGGGGGCTAGAGGAGGGCTAGAGGAGGGCTAGGGGAGGGCTAGAGGAGGGCTAGAGGAGGGCTAGAGGAGGGCTAGAGGAGGGCTAGAGGAGGGGGGGCTAGGGGGGGCTAGAGGAGGGCTAGAGGAGGGCTAGGGGGGGCTAGAGGAGGGCTAGAGGAGGGCTAGGGGAGGGCCAGAGGGGGGCTAGAGGAGGGCTAGAGGAGGGCTAGAGGAGGGCTAGAGGAGGGCTAGGGGAGGGCTAGGGGAGGGCTAGGGGAGGGCCAGAGGGGGGCTAGAGGAGGGCTAGAGGAGGGCTAGAGGAGGGCTAGAGGAGGGCTAGGGGAGGGCCAGAGGAGGGCTAGGGGGGGCTAGAGGAGGGCTAGAGGGGGGCTAGAGGGGGGCTAGAGGAGGGCCAGAGGGGGGCTAGAGGGGGGCTAGGGGGGGCCTGCGTGATGTGGCTATGAAGTTGCATCACTGGAGGTGAAGCTGCCAACACAGCCGCGAGCTGCTCCACCTACACTCACATGTGAGCATGTGCACGCATGCACCGACGCGCATGTGAAGATTCGCCCGCGCATGTGCACACCCATGCATGCACACACAAACCACACACTCATACACATGTGAGCAAACGCACACACACACAAACACACAGACACAAATATCAACTCTTTACCCCACTTGCATTCTCCCTCTTGGTCTCTCTCTCTCTCTCTCTCTCTCTCTCTCTCTCTCTCT
>NW_027641225.1:0-25669 GCF_949987615.1 Pollachius pollachius
GAAGCACTTTTTGACCAACAATGTGATTTTTACCTTACAATGTTGATATTGCTCAAAACTAATGGAATTCACTCCCAAATGGTGGTTTATGCTTAAATAACCCATTTGTAAGCATAATAACACGTTTCCATTGAAAGTAACAGAAATATTCACATGTCAAGTTTTTATGTGTGCAAAATGCTTTTCAGAGCGAGAGAAGCACTTTTTGACCAACAATGTGATTCTGACCTTTCAATTTTGATATTGCTCAAAACTAATGGAATTCACTCCCAAATGGTGGTTTATGCTTAAATAACCCTTTTGTAAGCATAATAACACGTTTCCATTGAAAGAAACAGAAATATTCACATGTCAAGTTTTTATGCGTGCAAAATGCTTTTCAGAGCGAGAGAAGCACTTTTTGACCAACAATGTGATTTTTTACCTTACAATGTTGATATTGCTCAAAACTAATGGAATCCACTCCCAAATGGTGGTTTATGCTTAAATAACCCTTTTGTAAGCATAATAACACGTTTCCATTGAAAGAAACAGAAATATTCACATGTCAAGTTTTTATGCGTGCAAAATGCTTTTCAGAGCGAGAGAAGCACTTTTTGACCAACAATATGATTCTGACCTTTCAATTTTGATATTGCTCAAAACTAATGGAATTCACTCCCAAATGGTGGTTTATGCTTAAATAACCCTTTTGTAAGCATAATAACACGTTTCCATTGAAAGAAACAGAAATATTCACATGTCAAGTTTTTATGCGTGCAAAATGCTTTTCAGAGCGAGAGAAGCACTTTTTTGACCAACAATATGATTTTTACCTTACAATGTTGATATTGCTCAAAACTAATGGAATTCACTCCCAAATGGGTGGTTTATGCTTAAATAACCCTTTTGTAAGCATAATAACACGTTTCCATTGAAAGAAACAGAAATATTCACATGTCAAGTTTTTATGCGTGCAAAATGCTTTTCAGAGCGAGAGAAGCACTTTTTGACCAACAATGTGACTCTGACCTTTCAATTTTGATATTGCTCAAAACTAATGGAATTCACTCCCAAATGGTGTGGTTTTGGTGGTTTATGCTTTAATAACCCTTTTGTAAGCATAATAACACGTTTCCATTGAAAGTAACAGAAATATTCACATGTCAAGTTTTTATGTGTGCAAAATGCTTTTCAGAGCGAGAGAAGCACTTTTTGACCAACAATGTGACTCTGACCTTTCAATTTTGATATTGCTCAAAACTAATGGAATTCAATCCCAAATGGTGGTTTATGCTTAAATAACCCTTTTGTAAGCATAATAACACGTTTCCATTGAAAGAAACAGAAATATTCACATGTCAAGTTTTTATGTGTGCAAAATGCTTTTCAGAGCGAGAGAAGCACTTTTTGACCAACAATGTGATTCTGACCTTTCAATTTTTATATTGCTCAAAACTAATGGAATTCACTCCCAAATGGTGGTTTATGCTTAAATAACCCTTTTGTAAGCATAATAACACGTTTCCATTGAAAGAAACAGAAATATTCACATGTCAAGTTTTTATGCGTGCAAAATGCTTTTCAGAGCGAGAGAAGCACTTTTTGACCAACAATGTGATTTTTACCTTACAATGTTGATATTGCTCAAAACTAATGGAATTCACTCCCAAATGGTGGTTTATGCTTAAATAACCCTTTTGTAAGCATAATAACACGTTTCCATTGAAAGTAACAGAAATATTCACATGTCAAGTTTTTATGTGTGCAAAATGCTTTTCAGAGCGAGAGAAGCACTTTTTCACCAACAATGTGATTCTGACCTTTCAATTTTGATATTGCTCAAAACTAATGGAATTCACTCCCAAATGGTGGTTTATGCTTAAATAACCCTTTTGTAAGCATAATAACACGTTTCCATTGAAAGAAACAGAAATATTCACATGTCAAGTTTTTATGCGTGCAAAATGCTTTTCAGAGCGAGAGAAGCACTTTTTGACCAACAATGTGATTTTTACCTTACAATGTTGATATTGCTCAAAACTAATGGAATTCACTCCCAAATGGTGGTTTATGCTTAAATAACCCTTTTGTAAGCATAATAACACGTTTCCATTGAAAGTAACAGAAATATTCACATGTCAAGTTTTTATGTGTGCAAAATGCTTTTCAGAGCGAGAGATGCACTTTTTGACCAACAATGTGATTCTGACCTTTCAATTTTGATATTGCTCAAAACTAATGGAATTCACTCCCAAATGGTGGTTTATGCTTAAATAACCCTTTTGTAAGCATAATAACACGTTTCCATTGAAAGAAACAGAAATATTCACATGTCAAGTTTTTATGCGTGCAAAATGCTTTTCAGAGCGAGAGAAGCACTTTTTGACCAACAATGTGATTCTGACCTTTCAATTTTGATATTGCTCAAAACTAATGGAATTCACTCCCAAATGGTGGTTTATGCTTAAATAACCCTTTTGTAAGCATAATAACACGTTTCCATTGAAAGAAACAGAAATATTCACATGTCAAGTTTTTATGCGTGCAAAATGCTTTTCAGAGCGAGAGAAGCACTTTTTGACCAACAATGTGATTTTTACCTTACAATGTTGATATTGCTCAAAACTAATGGAATCCACTCCCAAATGGTGGTTTATGCTTAAATAACCCTTTTGTAAGCATAATAACACGTTTCCATTGAAAGAAACAGAAATATTCACATGTCAAGTTTTTATGCGTGCAAAATGCTTTTCAGAGCGAGAGAAGCACTTTTTGACCAACAATATGATTCTGACCTTTCAATTTTGATATTGCTCAAAACTAATGGAATTCACTCCCAAATGGTGGTTTATGCTTAAATAACCCTTTTGTAAGCATAATAACACGTTTCCATTGAAAGAAACAGAAATATTCACATGTCAAGTTTTTATGTGTGCAAAATGCTTTTCAGAGCGAGAGAAGCACTTTTTGACCAACAATGTGATTCTGACCTTTCAATTTGATATTGCTCAAAACTAATGGAATTCACTCCCAAATGGTGGTTTATGCTTAAATAACCCTTTTGTAAGCATAATAACACGTTTCCATTGAAAGAAACAGAAATATTCACATGTCAAGTTTTTATGCGTGCAAAATGCTTTTCAGAGCGAGAGAAGCACTTTTTGACCAACAATATGATTCTGACCTTTCAATTTTGATATTGCTCAAAACTAATGGAATTCACTCCCAAATGGTGGTTTATGCTTAAATAACCCTTTTGTAAGCATAATAACACGTTTCCATTGAAAGAAACAGAAATATTCACATGTCAAGTTTTTATGCGTGCAAAATGCTTTTCAGAGCGAGAGAAGCACTTTTTGACCAACAATATGATTTTTACCTTACAATGTTGATATTGCTCAAAACTAATGGAATTCACTCCCAAATGGTGGTTTATGCTTAAATAACCCTTTTGTAAGCATAATAACACGTTTCCATTGAAAGAAACAGAAATATTCACATGTCAAGTTTTTATGCGTGCAAAATGCTTTTCAGAGCGAGAGAAGCACTTTTTGACCAACAATGTGACTCTGACCTTTCAATTTTGATATTGCTCAAAACTAATGGAATTCACTCCCAAATGGTGGTTTATGCTTTAATAACCCTTTTGTAAGCATAATAACACGTTTCCATTGAAAGTAACAGAAATATTCACATGTCAAGTTTTTATGTGTGCAAAATGCTTTTCAGAGCGAGAGAAGCACTTTTTGACCAACAATGTGACTCTGACCTTTCAATTTTGATATTGCTCAAAACTAATGGAATTCAATCCCAAATGGTGGTTTATGCTTAAATAACCCTTTTGTAAGCATAATAACACGTTTCCATTGAAAGAAACAGAAATATTCACATGTCAAGTTTTTATGTGTGCAAAATGCTTTTCAGAGCGAGAGAAGCACTTTTTGACCAACAATGTGATTCTGACCTTTCAATTTTGATATTGCTCAAAACTAATGGAATTCACTCCCAAATGGTGGTTTATGCTTAAATAACCCTTTTGTAAGCATAATAACACGTTTCCATTGAAAGAAACAGAAATATTCACATGTCAAGTTTTTATGCGTGCAAAATGCTTTTCAGAGCGAGAGAAGCACTTTTTGACCAACAATGTGATTTTTACCTTACAATGTTGATATTGCTCAAAACTAATGGAATTCACTCCCAAATGGTGGTTTATGCTTAAATAACCCTTTTGTAAGCATAATAACACGTTTCCATTGAAAGTAACAGAAATATTCACATGTCAAGTTTTTATGTGTGCAAAATGCTTTTCAGAGCGAGAGAAGCACTTTTTCACCAACAATGTGATTCTGACCTTTCAATTTTGATATTGCTCAAAACTAATGGAATTCACTCCCAAATGGTGGTTTATGCTTAAATAACCCTTTTGTAAGCATAATAACACGTTTCCATTGAAAGAAACAGAAATATTCACATGTCAAGTTTTTATGCGTGCAAAATGCTTTTCAGAGCGAGAGAAGCACTTTTTGACCAACAATGTGATTTTTACCTTACAATGTTGATATTGCTCAAAACTAATGGAATTCACTCCCAAATGGTGGTTTATGCTTAAATAACCCTTTTGTAAGCATAATAACACGTTTCCATTGAAAGTAACAGAAATATTCACATGTCAAGTTTTTATGTGTGCAAAATGCTTTTCAGAGCGAGAGATGCACTTTTTGACCAACAATGTGATTCTGACCTTTCAATTTTGATATTGCTCAAAACTAATGGAATTCACTCCCAAATGGTGGTTTATGCTTAAATAACCCTTTTGTAAGCATAATAACACGTTTCCATTGAAAGAAACAGAAATATTCACATGTCAAGTTTTTATGCGTGCAAAATGCTTTTCAGAGCGAGAGAAGCACTTTTTGACCAACAATGTGATTCTGACCTTTCAATTTTGATATTGCTCAAAACTAATGGAATTCACTCCCAAATGGTGGTTTATGCTTAAATAACCCTTTTGTAAGCATAATAACACGTTTCCATTGAAAGAAACAGAAATATTCACATGTCAAGTTTTTATGCGTGCAAAATGCTTTTCAGAGCGAGAGAAGCACTTTTTGACCAACAATGTGACTCTGACCTTTCAATTTTGATATTGCTCAAAACTAATGGAATTCAATCCCAAATGGTGGTTTATGCTTAAATAACCCTTTTGTAAGCATAATAACACGTTTCCATTGAAAGAAACAGAAATATTCACATGTCAAGTTTTTATGTGTGCAAAATGCTTTTCAGAGCGAGAGAAGCACTTTTTGACCAACAATGTGATTCTGACCTTTCAATTTTTATATTGCTCAAAACTAATGGAATTCACTCCCAAATGGTGGTTTATGCTTAAATAACCCTTTTGTAAGCATAATAACACGTTTCCATTGAAAGAAACAGAAATATTCACATGTCAAGTTTTTATGCGTGCAAAATGCTTTTCAGAGCGAGAGAAGCACTTTTTGACCAACAATGTGATTTTTACCTTACAATGTTGATATTGCTCAAAACTAATGGAATTCACTCCCAAATGGTGGTTTATGCTTAAATAACCCTTTTGTAAGCATAATAACACGTTTCCATTGAAAGTAACAGAAATATTCACATGTCAAGTTTTTATGTGTGCAAAATGCTTTTCAGAGCGAGAGAAGCACTTTTTCACCAACAATGTGATTCTGACCTTTCAATTTTGATATTGCTCAAAACTAATGGAATTCACTCCCAAATGGTGGTTTATGCTTAAATAACCCTTTTGTAAGCATAATAACACGTTTCCATTGAAAGAAACAGAAATATTCACATGTCAAGTTTTTATGCGTGCAAAATGCTTTTCAGAGCGAGAGAAGCACTTTTTGACCAACAATGTGATTTTTACCTTACAATGTTGATATTGCTCAAAACTAATGGAATTCACTCCCAAATGGTGGTTTATGCTTAAATAACCCTTTTGTAAGCATAATAACACGTTTCCATTGAAAGTAACAGAAATATTCACATGTCAAGTTTTTATGTGTGCAAAATGCTTTTCAGAGCGAGAGATGCACTTTTTGACCAACAATGTGATTCTGACCTTTCAATTTTGATATTGCTCAAAACTAATGGAATTCACTCCCAAATGGTGGTTTATGCTTAAATAACCCTTTTGTAAGCATAATAACACGTTTCCATTGAAAGAAACAGAAATATTCACATGTCAAGTTTTTATGCGTGCAAAATGCTTTTCAGAGCGAGAGAAGCACTTTTTGACCAACAATGTGATTCTGACCTTTCAATTTTGATATTGCTCAAAACTAATGGAATTCACTCCCAAATGGTGGTTTATGCTTAAATAACCCTTTTGTAAGCATAATAACACGTTTCCATTGAAAGAAACAGAAATATTCACATGTCAAGTTTTTATGCGTGCAAAATGCTTTTCAGAGCGAGAGAAGCACTTTTTGACCAACAATGTGATTTTTACCTTACAATGTTGATATTGCTCAAAACTAATGGAATCCACTCCCAAATGGTGGTTTATGCTTAAATAACCCTTTTGTAAGCATAATAACACGTTTCCATTGAAAGAAACAGAAATATTCACATGTCAAGTTTTTATGCGTGCAAAATGCTTTTCAGAGCGAGAGAAGCACTTTTTGACCAACAATATGATTCTGACCTTTCAATTTTGATATTGCTCAAAACTAATGGAATTCACTCCCAAATGGTGGTTTATGCTTAAATAACCCTTTTGTAAGCATAATAACACGTTTCCATTGAAAGAAACAGAAATATTCACATGTCAAGTTTTTATGTGTGCAAAATGCTTTTCAGAGCGAGAGAAGCACTTTTTGACCAACAATGTGATTCTGACCTTTCAATTTTGATATTGCTCAAAACTAATGGAATTCACTCCCAAATGGTGGTTTATGCTTAAATAACCCTTTTGTAAGCATAATAACACGTTTCCATTGAAAGAAACAGAAATATTCACATGTCAAGTTTTTATGCGTGCAAAATGCTTTTCAGAGCGAGAGAAGCACTTTTTGACCAACAATATGATTCTGACCTTTCAATTTTGATATTGCTCAAAACTAATGGAATTCACTCCCAAATGGTGGTTTATGCTTAAATAACCCTTTTGTAAGCATAATAACACGTTTCCATTGAAAGAAACAGAAATATTCACATGTCAAGTTTTTATGCGTGCAAAATGCTTTTCAGAGCGAGAGAAGCACTTTTTGACCAACAATATGATTTTTACCTTACAATGTTGATATTGCTCAAAACTAATGGAATTCACTCCCAAATGGTGGTTTATGCTTAAATAACCCTTTTGTAAGCATAATAACACGTTTCCATTGAAAGAAACAGAAATATTCACATGTCAAGTTTTTATGCGTGCAAAATGCTTTTCAGAGCGAGAGAAGCACTTTTTGACCAACAATGTGACTCTGACCTTTCAATTTTGATATTGCTCAAAACTAATGGAATTCACTCCCAAATGGTGGTTTATGCTTTAATAACCCTTTTGTAAGCATAATAACACGTTTCCATTGAAAGTAACAGAAATATTCACATGTCAAGTTTTTATGTGTGCAAAATGCTTTTCAGAGCGAGAGAAGCACTTTTTGACCAACAATGTGACTCTGACCTTTCAATTTTGATATTGCTCAAAACTAATGGAATTCAATCCCAAATGGTGGTTTATGCTTAAATAACCCTTTTGTAAGCATAATAACACGTTTCCATTGAAAGAAACAGAAATATTCACATGTCAAGTTTTTATGTGTGCAAAATGCTTTTCAGAGCGAGAGAAGCACTTTTTGACCAACAATGTGATTCTGACCTTTCAATTTTGATATTGCTCAAAACTAATGGAATTCACTCCCAAATGGTGGTTTATGCTTAAATAACCCTTTTGTAAGCATAATAACACGTTTCCATTGAAAGAAACAGAAATATTCACATGTCAAGTTTTTATGCGTGCAAAATGCTTTTCAGAGCGAGAGAAGCACTTTTTGACCAACAATGTGATTTTTACCTTACAATGTTGATATTGCTCAAAACTAATGGAATTCACTCCCAAATGGTGGTTTATGCTTAAATAACCCTTTTGTAAGCATAATAACACGTTTCCATTGAAAGTAACAGAAATATTCACATGTCAAGTTTTTATGTGTGCAAAATGCTTTTCAGAGCGAGAGAAGCACTTTTTCACCAACAATGTGATTCTGACCTTTCAATTTTGATATTGCTCAAAACTAATGGAATTCACTCCCAAATGGTGGTTTATGCTTAAATAACCCTTTTGTAAGCATAATAACACGTTTCCATTGAAAGAAACAGAAATATTCACATGTCAAGTTTTTATGCGTGCAAAATGCTTTTCAGAGCGAGAGAAGCACTTTTTGACCAACAATGTGATTTTTACCTTACAATGTTGATATTGCTCAAAACTAATGGAATTCACTCCCAAATGGTGGTTTATGCTTAAATAACCCTTTTGTAAGCATAATAACACGTTTCCATTGAAAGTAACAGAAATATTCACATGTCAAGTTTTTATGTGTGCAAAATGCTTTTCAGAGCGAGAGATGCACTTTTTGACCAACAATGTGATTCTGACCTTTCAATTTTGATATTGCTCAAAACTAATGGAATTCACTCCCAAATGGTGGTTTATGCTTAAATAACCCTTTTGTAAGCATAATAACACGTTTCCATTGAAAGAAACAGAAATATTCACATGTCAAGTTTTTATGCGTGCAAAATGCTTTTCAGAGCGAGAGAAGCACTTTTTGACCAACAATGTGATTCTGACCTTTCAATTTTGATATTGCTCAAAACTAATGGAATTCACTCCCAAATGGTGGTTTATGCTTAAATAACCCTTTTGTAAGCATAATAACACGTTTCCATTGAAAGAAACAGAAATATTCACATGTCAAGTTTTTATGCGTGCAAAATGCTTTTCAGAGCGAGAGAAGCACTTTTTGACCAACAATGTGATTTTTACCTTACAATGTTGATATTGCTCAAAACTAATGGAATCCACTCCCAAATGGTGGTTTATGCTTAAATAACCCTTTTGTAAGCATAATAACACGTTTCCATTGAAAGAAACAGAAATATTCACATGTCAAGTTTTTATGCGTGCAAAATGCTTTTCAGAGCGAGAGAAGCACTTTTTGACCAACAATATGATTCTGACCTTTCAATTTTGATATTGCTCAAAACTAATGGAATTCACTCCCAAATGGTGGTTTATGCTTAAATAACCCTTTTGTAAGCATAATAACACGTTTCCATTGAAAGAAACAGAAATATTCACATGTCAAGTTTTTATGTGTGCAAAATGCTTTTCAGAGCGAGAGAAGCACTTTTTGACCAACAATGTGATTCTGACCTTTCAATTTTGATATTGCTCAAAACTAATGGAATTCACTCCCAAATGGTGGTTTATGCTTAAATAACCCTTTTGTAAGCATAATAACACGTTTCCATTGAAAGAAACAGAAATATTCACATGTCAAGTTTTTATGCGTGCAAAATGCTTTTCAGAGCGAGAGAAGCACTTTTTGACCAACAATGTGATTTTTACCTTACAATGTTGATATTGCTCAAAACTAATGGAATTCACT
This sequence comes from Pollachius pollachius, assembly GCF_949987615.1. Lineage (NCBI taxonomy): Eukaryota > Metazoa > Chordata > Actinopteri > Gadiformes > Gadidae > Pollachius > Pollachius pollachius. The sequence continues at coordinate 9,642 of NW_027641225.1, forward strand.
CCCAAATGGTGGTTTATGCTTAAATAACCCATTTGTAAGCATAATAACACGTTTCCATTGAAAGTAACAGAAATATTCACATGTCAAGTTTTTATGTGTGCAAAATGCTTTTCAGAGCGAGAGAAGCACTTTTTGACCAACAATGTGATTCTGACCTTTCAATTTTGATATTGCTCAAAACTAATGGAATTCACTCCCAAATGGTGGTTTATGCTTAAATAACCCTTTTGTAAGCATAATAACACGTTTCCATTGAAAGAAACAGAAATATTCACATGTCAAGTTTTTATGCGTGCAAAATGCTTTTCAGAGCGAGAGAAGCACTTTTTGACCAACAATGTGATTTTTACCTTACAATGTTGATATTGCTCAAAACTAATGGAATCCACTCCCAAATGGTGGTTTATGCTTAAATAACCCTTTTGTAAGCATAATAACACGTTTCCATTGAAAGAAACAGAAATATTCACATGTCAAGTTTTTATGCGTGCAAAATGCTTTTCAGAGCGAGAGAAGCACTTTTTGACCAACAATATGATTCTGACCTTTCAATTTTGATATTGCTCAAAACTAATGGAATTCACTCCCAAATGGTGGTTTATGCTTAAATAACCCTTTTGTAAGCATAATAACACGTTTCCATTGAAAGAAACAGAAATATTCACATGTCAAGTTTTTATGCGTGCAAAATGCTTTTCAGAGCGAGAGAAGCACTTTTTGACCAACAATATGATTTTTACCTTACAATGTTGATATTGCTCAAAACTAATGGAATTCACTCCCAAATGGTGGTTTATGCTTAAATAACCCTTTTGTAAGCATAATAACACGTTTCCATTGAAAGAAACAGAAATATTCACATGTCAAGTTTTTATGCGTGCAAAATGCTTTTCAGAGCGAGAGAAGCACTTTTTGACCAACAATGTGACTCTGACCTTTCAATTTTGATATTGCTCAAAACTAATGGAATTCACTCCCAAATGGTGGTTTATGCTTTAATAACCCTTTTGTAAGCATAATAACACGTTTCCATTGAAAGTAACAGAAATATTCACATGTCAAGTTTTTATGTGTGCAAAATGCTTTTCAGAGCGAGAGAAGCACTTTTTGACCAACAATGTGACTCTGACCTTTCAATTTTGATATTGCTCAAAACTAATGGAATTCACTCCCAAATGGTGGTTTATGCTTAAATAACCCTTTTGTAAGCATAATAACACGTTTCCATTGAAAGAAACAGAAATATTCACATGTCAAGTTTTTATGCGTGCAAAATGCTTTTCAGAGCGAGAGAAGCACTTTTTGACCAACAATGTGATTCTGACCTTTCAATTTTGATATTGCTCAAAACTAATGGAATTCACTCCCAAATGGTGGTTTATGCTTAAATAACCCTTTTGTAAGCATAATAACACGTTTCCATTGAAAGAAACAGAAATATTCACATGTCAAGTTTTTATGCGTGCAAAATGCTTTTCAGAGCGAGAGAAGCACTTTTTGACCAACAATGTGATTTTTACCTTACAATGTTGATATTGCTCAAAACTAATGGAATTCACTCCCAAATGGTGGTTTATGCTTAAATAACCCTTTTGTAAGCATAATAACACGTTTCCATTGAAAGTAACAGAAATATTCACATGTCAAGTTTTTATGTGTGCAAAATGCTTTTCAGAGCGAGAGAAGCACTTTTTCACCAACAATGTGATTCTGACCTTTCAATTTTGATATTGCTCAAAACTAATGGAATTCACTCCCAAATGGTGGTTTATGCTTAAATAACCCTTTTGTAAGCATAATAACACGTTTCCATTGAAAGAAACAGAAATATTCACATGTCAAGTTTTTATGCGTGCAAAATGCTTTTCAGAGCGAGAGAAGCACTTTTTGACCAACAATGTGATTTTTACCTTACAATGTTGATATTGCTCAAAACTAATGGAATTCACTCCCAAATGGTGGTTTATGCTTAAATAACCCTTTTGTAAGCATAATAACACGTTTCCATTGAAAGTAACAGAAATATTCACATGTCAAGTTTTTATGTGTGCAAAATGCTTTTCAGAGCGAGAGATGCACTTTTTGACCAACAATGTGATTCTGACCTTTCAATTTTGATATTGCTCAAAACTAATGGAATTCACTCCCAAATGGTGGTTTATGCTTAAATAACCCTTTTGTAAGCATAATAACACGTTTCCATTGAAAGAAACAGAAATATTCACATGTCAAGTTTTTATGCGTGCAAAATGCTTTTCAGAGCGAGAGAAGCACTTTTTGACCAACAATGTGATTCTGACCTTTCAATTTTGATATTGCTCAAAACTAATGGAATTCACTCCCAAATGGTGGTTTATGCTTAAATAACCCTTTTGTAAGCATAATAACACGTTTCCATTGAAAGAAACAGAAATATTCACATGTCAAGTTTTTATGCGTGCAAAATGCTTTTCAGAGCGAGAGAAGCACTTTTTGACCAACAATGTGATTTTTACCTTACAATGTTGATATTGCTCAAAACTAATGGAATCCACTCCCAAATGGTGGTTTATGCTTAAATAACCCTTTTGTAAGCATAATAACACGTTTCCATTGAAAGAAACAGAAATATTCACATGTCAAGTTTTTATGCGTGCAAAATGCTTTTCAGAGCGAGAGAAGCACTTTTTGACCAACAATATGATTCTGACCTTTCAATTTTGATATTGCTCAAAACTAATGGAATTCACTCCCAAATGGTGGTTTATGCTTAAATAACCCTTTTGTAAGCATAATAACACGTTTCCATTGAAAGAAACAGAAATATTCACATGTCAAGTTTTTATGCGTGCAAAATGCTTTTCAGAGCGAGAGAAGCACTTTTTGACCAACAATATGATTTTTACCTTACAATGTTGATATTGCTCAAAACTAATGGAATTCACTCCCAAATGGTGGTTTATGCTTAAATAACCCTTTTGTAAGCATAATAACACGTTTCCATTGAAAGAAACAGAAATATTCACATGTCAAGTTTTTATGCGTGCAAAATGCTTTTCAGAGCGAGAGAAGCACTTTTTGACCAACAATGTGACTCTGACCTTTCAATTTTGATATTGCTCAAAACTAATGGAATTCACTCCCAAATTGTGGTTTATGCTTTAATAACCCTTTTGTAAGCATAATAACACGTTTCCATTGAAAGTAACAGAAATATTCACATGTCAAGTTTTTATGTGTGCAAAATGCTTTTCAGAGCGAGAGAAGCACTTTTTGACCAACAATGTGACTCTGACCTTTCAATTTTGATATTGCTCAAAACTAATGGAATTCACTCCCAAATGGTGGTTTATGCTTAAATAACCCTTTTGTAAGCATAATAACACGTTTCCATTGAAAGAAACAGAAATATTCACATGTCAAGTTTTTATGTGTGCAAAATGCTTTTCAGAGCGAGAGAAGCACTTTTTGACTAACAATGTGATTCTGACCTTTCAATTTTGATATTGCTCAAAACTAATGGAATTCACTCCCAAATGGTGGTTTATGCTTAAATAACCCTTTTGTAAGCATAATAACACGTTTCCATTGAAAGAAACAGAAATATTCACATGTCAAGTTTTTATGCGTGCAAAATGCTTTTCAGAGCGAGAGAAGCACTTTTTGACCAACAATGTGATTTTTACCTTACAATGTTGATATTGCTCAAAACTAATGGAATTCACTCCCAAATGGTGGTTTATGCTTAAATAACCCTTTTGTAAGCATAATAACACGTTTCCATTGAAAGTAACAGAAATATTCACATGTCAAGTTTTTATGTGTGCAAAATGCTTTTCAGAGCGAGAGAAGCACTTTTTCACCAACAATGTGATTCTGACCTTTCAATTTTGATATTGCTCAAAACTAATGGAATTCACTCCCAAATGGTGGTTTATGCTTAAATAACCCTTTTGTAAGCATAATAACACGTTTCCATTGAAAGAAACAGAAATATTCACATGTCAAGTTTTTATGCGTGCAAAATGCTTTTCAGAGCGAGAGAAGCACTTTTTGACCAACAATGTGATTTTTACCTTACAATGTTGATATTGCTCAAAACTAATGGAATTCACTCCCAAATGGTGGTTTATGCTTAAATAACCCTTTTGTAAGCATAATAACACGTTTCCATTGAAAGTAACAGAAATATTCACATGTCAAGTTTTTATGTGTGCAAAATGCTTTTCAGAGCGAGAGATGCACTTTTTGACCAACAATGTGATTCTGACCTTTCAATTTTGATATTGCTCAAAACTAATGGAATTCACTCCCAAATGGTGGTTTATGCTTAAATAACCCTTTTGTAAGCATAATAACACGTTTCCATTGAAAGTAACAGAAATATTCACATGTCAAGTTTTTATGTGTGCAAAATGCTTTTCAGAGCGAGAGAAGCACTTTTTGACCAACAATGTGATTCTGACCTTTCAATTTTGATATTGCTCAAAACTAATGGAATTCACTCCCAAATGGTGGTTTATGCTTAAGTAACCCTTTTGTAAGCATAATAACACGTTTCCATTGAAAGAAACAGAAATATTCACATGTCAAGTTTTTATGCGTGCAAAATGCTTTTCAGAGCGAGAGAAGCACTTTTTGACCAACAATGTGATTTTTACCTTACAATGTTGATATTGCTCAAAACTAATGGAATTCACTCCCAAATGGTGGTTTATGCTTAAATAACCCATTTGTAAGCATAATAACACGTTTCCATTGAAAGTAACAGGAATATTCACATGTCAAGTTTTTATGCGTGCAAAATGCTTTTCAGAGCGAGAGAAGCACTTTTTGACCAACAATATGATTCTGACCTTTCAATTTTGATATTGCTCAAAACTAATGGAATTCACTCCCAAATGGTGGTTTATGCTTAAATAACCCTTTTGTAAGCATAATAACACGTTTCCATTGAAAGAAACAGAAATATTCACATGTCAAGTTTTTATGCGTGCAAAATGCTTTTCAGAGCGAGAGAAGCACTTTTTGACCAACAATATGATTTTTACCTTACAATGTTGATATTGCTCAAAACTAATGGAATTCACTCCCAAATGGTGGTTTATGCTTAAATAACCCTTTTGTAAGCATAATAACACGTTTCCATTGAAAGAAACAGAAATATTCACATGTCAAGTTTTTATGCGTGCAAAATGCTTTTCAGAGCGAGAGAAGCACTTTTTGACCAACAATGTGACTCTGACCTTTCAATTTTGATATTGCTCAAAACTAATGGAATTCACTCCCAAATGGTGGTTTATGGTTAAATAACCCTTTTGTAAGCATAATAACACGTTTCCATTGAAAGTAACAGAAATATTCACATGTCAAGTTTTTATGTGTGCAAAATGCTTTTCAGAGCGAGAGAAGCACTTTTTGACCAACAATGTGATTCTGACCTTTCAATTTTGATATTGCTCAAAACTAATGGAATTCACTCCCAAATGGTGGTTTATGCTTAAATAACCCTTTTGTAAGCATAATAACACGTTTCCATTGAAAGAAACAGAAATATTCACATGTCAAGTTTTTATGCGTGCAAAATGCTTTTCAGAGCGAGAGAAGCACTTTTTGACCAACAATATGATTTTTACCTTACAATGTTGATATTGCTCAAAACTAATGGAATTCACTCCCAAATGGTGGTTTATGCTTAAATAACCCTTTTGTAAGCATAATAACACGTTTCCATTGAAAGAAACAGAAATATTCACATGTCAAGTTTTTATGCGTGCAAAATGCTTTTCAGAGCGAGAGAAGCACTTTTTGACCAACAATGTGATTTTTACCTTACAATGTTGATATTGCTCAAAACTAATGGAATTCACTCCCAAATGGTGGTTTATGCTTAAATAACCCTTTTGTAAGCATAATAACACGTTTCCATTGAAAGTAACAGAAATATTCACATGTCAAGTTTTTATGTGTGCAAAATGCTTTTCAGAGCGAGAGAAGCACTTTTTGACCAACAATGTGATTCTGACCTTTCAATTTTGATATTGCTCAAAACTAATGGAATTCACTCCCAAATGGTGGTTTATGCTTAAATAACCCTTTTGTAAGCATAATAACACGTTTCCATTGAAAGAAACAGAAATATTCACATGTCAAGTTTTTATGCGTGCAAAATGCTTTTCAGAGCGAGAGAAGCACTTTTTGACCAACAATGTGATTTTTACCTTACAATGTTGATATTGCTCAAAACTAATGGAATCCACTCCCAAATGGTGGTTTATGCTTAAATAACCCTTTTGTAAGCATAATAACACGTTTCCATTGAAAGAAACAGAAATATTCACATGTCAAGTTTTTATGCGTGCAAAATGCTTTTCAGAGCGAGAGAAGCACTTTTTGACCAACAATATGATTCTGACCTTTCAATTTTGATATTGCTCAAAACTAATGGAATTCACTCCCAAATGGTGGTTTATGCTTAAATAACCCTTTTGTAAGCATAATAACACGTTTCCATTGAAAGAAACAGAAATATTCACATGTCAAGTTTTTATGCGTGCAAAATGCTTTTCAGAGCGAGAGAAGCACTTTTTGACCAACAATATGATTTTTACCTTACAATGTTGATATTGCTCAAAACTAATGGAATTCACTCCCAAATGGTGGTTTATGCTTAAATAACCCTTTTGTAAGCATAATAACACGTTTCCATTGAAAGAAACAGAAATATTCACATGTCAAGTTTTTATGCGTGCAAAATGCTTTTCAGAGCGAGAGAAGCACTTTTTGACCAACAAAGTGACTCTGACCTTTCAATTTTGATATTGCTCAAAACTAATGGAATTCACTCCCAAATGGTGGTTTATGCTTTAATAACCCTTTTGTAAGCATAATAACACGTTTCCATTGAAAGTAACAGAAATATTCACATGTCAAGTTTTTATGTGTGCAAAATGCTTTTCAGAGCGAGAGAAGCACTTTTTGACCAACAATGTGACTCTGACCTTTCAATTTTGATATTGCTCAAAACTAATGGAATTCACTCCCAAATGGTGGTTTATGCTTTAATAACCCTTTTGTAAGCATAATAACACGTTTCCATTGAAAGTAACAGAAATATTCACATGTCAAGTTTTTATGTGTGCAAAATGCTTTTCAGAGCGAGAGAAGCACTTTTTGACCAACAATGTGATTCTGACCTTTCAATTTTGATATTGCTCAAAACTAATGGAATTCACTCCCAAATGGTGGTTTATGCTTAAATAACCCTTTTGTAAGCATAATAACACGTTTCCATTGAAAGAAACAGAAATATTCACATGTCAAGTTTTTATGCGTGCAAAATGCTTTTCAGAGCGAGAGAAGCACTTTTTGACCAACAATGTGATTTTTACCTTACAATGTTGATATTGCTCAAAACTAATGGAATTCACTCCCAAATGGTGGTTTATGCTTAAATAACCCATTTGTAAGCATAATAACACGTTTCCATTGAAAGTAACAGAAATATTCACATGTCAAGTTTTTATGTGTGCAAAATGCTTTTCAGAGCGAGAGAAGCACTTTTTCACCAACAATGTGATTCTGACCTTTCAATTTTGATATTGCTCAAAACTAATGGAATTCACTCCCAAATGGTGGTTTATGCTTAAATAACCCTTTTGTAAGCATAATAACACGTTTCCATTGAAAGAAACAGAAATATTCACATGTCAAGTTTTTATGCGTGCAAAATGCTTTTCAGAGCGAGAGAAGCACTTTTTGACCAACAATGTGATTTTTACCTTACAATGTTGATATTGCTCAAAACTAATGGAATTCACTCCCAAATGGTGGTTTATGCTTAAATAACCCTTTTGTAAGCATAATAACACGTTTCCATTGAAAGAAACAGAAATATTCACATGTCAAGTTTTTATGTGTGCAAAATGCTTTTCAGAGCGAGAGAAGCACTTTTTGACCAACAATGTGATTCTGACCTTTCAATTTTGATATTGCTCAAAACTAATGGAATTCACTCCCAAATGGTGGTTTATGCTTAAATAACCCTTTTGTAAGCATAATAACACGTTTCCATTGAAAGAAACAGAAATATTCACATGTCAAGTTTTTATGCGTGCAAAATGCTTTTCAGAGCGAGAGAAGCACTTTTTGACCAACAATGTGATTTTTACCTTACAATGTTGATATTGCTCAAAACTAATGGAATTCACTCCCAAATGGTGGTTTATGCTTAAATAACCCTTTTGTAAGCATAATAACACGTTTCCATTGAAAGTAACAGAAATATTCACATGTCAAGTTTTTATGTGTGCAAAATGCTTTTCAGAGCGAGAGAAGCACTTTTTCACCAACAATGTGATTCTGACCTTTCAATTTTGATATTGCTCAAAACTAATGGAATTCACTCCCAAATGGTGGTTTATGCTTAAATAACCCTTTTGTAAGCATAATAACACGTTTCCATTGAAAGAAACAGAAATATTCACATGTCAAGTTTTTATGCGTGCAAAATGCTTTTCAGAGCGAGAGAAAGCACTTTTTGACCAACAATGTGATTTTTACCTTACAATGTTTGATATTGCTCAAAACTAATGGAATTCACTCCCAAATGGTGGTTTATGCTTAAATAACCCTTTTGTAAGCATAATAACACGTTTCCATTGAAGTAACAGAATATTCACATGTCAAGTTTTTATGTGTGCAAAATGCTTTTCAGAGCGAGAGAAGCACTTTTTGACCAACAATGTGATTCTGACCTTTCAATTTTGATATTGCTCAAAACTAATGGAATTCACTCCCAAATGGTGGTTTATGCTTAAATAACCCCTTTTGTAAGCATAATAACACGTTTCCATTGAAAGTAACAGAAATATTCACATGTCAAGTTTTTATGTGTGCAAAATGCTTTTCAGAGCGAGAGAAGCACTTTTTGACCAACAATGTGATTCTGACCTTTCAATTTTGATATTGCTCAAAACTAATGGAATTCACTCCCAAATGGTGGTTTATGCTTAAATAACCCTTTTGTAAGCATAATAACACGTTTCCATTGAAAGAAACAGAAATATTCACATGTCAAGTTTTTATGCGTGCAAAATGCTTTTCAGAGCGAGAGAAGCACTTTTTGACCAACAATGTGATTTTTACCTTACAATGTTGATATTGCTCAAAACTAATGGAATTCACTCCCAAATGGTGGTTTATTCTTAAATAACCCATTTGTAAGCATAATAACACGTTTCCATTGAAAGTAACAGAAATATTCACATGTCAAGTTTTTATGCGTGCAAAATGCTTTTCAGAGCGAGAGAAGCACTTTTTGACCAACAATATGATTCTGACCTTTCAATTTTGATATTGCTCAAAACTAATGGAATTCACTCCCAAATGGTGGTTTATGCTTAAATAACCCTTTTGTAAGCATAATAACACGTTTCCATTGAAAGAAACAGAAATATTCACATGTCAAGTTTTTATGCGTGCAAAATGCTTTTCAGAGCGAGAGAAGCACTTTTTGACCAACAATATGATTTTTACCTTACAATGTTGATATTGCTCAAAACTAATGGAATTCACTCCCAAATGGTGGTTTATGCTTAAATAACCCTTTTGTAAGCATAATAACACGTTTCCATTGAAAGAAACAGAAATATTCACATGTCAAGTTTTTATGCGTGCAAAATGCTTTTCAGAGCGAGAGAAGCACTTTTTGACCAACAATGTGACTCTGACCTTTCAATTTTGATATTGCTCAAAACTAATGGAATTCACTCCCAAATGGTGGTTTATGCTTAAATAACCCTTTTGTAAGCATAATAACACGTTTCCATTGAAAGTAACAGAAATATTCACATGTCAAGTTTTTATGTGTGCAAAATGCTTTTCAGAGCGAGAGAAGCACTTTTTGACCAACAATGTGATTCTGACCTTTCAATTTTGATATTGCTCAAAACTAATGGAATTCACTCCCAAATGGTGGTTTATGCTTAAATAACCCCTTTTGTAAGCATAATAACACGTTTCCATTGAAAGAAACAGAAATATTCACTGTCAAGTTTTTATGCGTGCAAAATGCTTTTCAGAGCGAGAGAAGCACTTTTTGACCAACAATATGATTTTTACCTTACAATGTTGATATTGCTCAAAACTAATGGAATTCACTCCCAAATGGTGGTTTATGCTTAAATAACCCTTTTGTAAGCATAATAACACGTTTCCATTGAAAGAAACAGAAATATTCACATGTCAAGTTTTTATGCGTGCAAAATGCTTTTCAGAGCGAGAGAAGCACTTTTTGACCAACAATGTGATTTTTACCTTACAATGTTGATATTGCTCAAAACTAATGGAATTCACTCCCAAATGGTGGTTTATGCTTAAATAACCCTTTTGTAAGCATAATAACACGTTTCCATTGAAAGTAACAGAAATATTCACATGTCAAGTTTTTATGTGTGCAAAATGCTTTTCAGAGCGAGAGAAGCACTTTTTGACCAACAATGTGATTCTGACCTTTCAATTTTGATATTGCTCAAAACTAATGGAATTCACTCCCAAATGGTGGTTTATGCTTAAATAACCCTTTTGTAAGCATTATAACACGTTTCCATTGAAAGTAACAGAAATATTCACATGTCAAGTTTTTATGTGTGCAAAATGCTTTTCAGAGCGAGAGAAGCACTTTTTGACCAACAATGTGATTCTGACCTTTCAATTTTGATATTGCTCAAAACTAATGGAATTCACTCCCAAATGGTGGTTTATGCTTAAATAACCCTTTTGTAAGCATAATAACACGTTTCCATTGAAAGAAACAGAAATATTCACATGTCAAGTTTTTATGCGTGCAAAATGCTTTTCAGAGCGAGAGAAGCACTTTTTGACCAACAATGTGATTTTTACCTTACAATGTTGATATTGCTCAAAACTAATGGAATTCACTCCCAAATGGTGGTTTATGCTTAAATAACCCATTTGTAAGCATAATAACACGTTTCCATTGAAAGTAACAGAAATATTCACATGTCAAGTTTTTATGTGTGCAAAATGCTTTTCAGAGCGAGAGAAGCACTTTTTGACCAACAATGTGATTCTGACCTTTCAATTTTGATATTGCTCAAAACTAATGGAATTCACTCCCAAATGGTGGTTTATGCTTAAATAACCCTTTTGTAAGCATAATAACACGTTTCCATTGAAAGTAACAGAAATATTCACATGTCAAGTTTTTATGTGTGCAAAATGCTTTTCAGAGCGAGAGAAGCACTTTTTGACCAACAATGTGATTCTGACCTTTCAATTTTGATATTGCTCAAAACTAATGGAATTCACTCCCAAATGGTGGTTTATGCTTAAATAACCCTTTTGTAAGCATAATAACACGTTTCCATTGAAAGAAACAGAAATATTCACATGTCAAGTTTTTATGCGTGCAAAATGCTTTTCAGAGCGAGAGAAGCACTTTTTGACCAACAATGTGATTTTTACCTTACAATGTTGATATTGCTCAAAACTAATGGAATTCACTCCCAAATGGTGGTTTATGCTTAAATAACCCATTTGTAAGCATAATAACACGTTTCCATTGAAAGTAACAGAAATATTCACATGTCAAGTTTTTATGCGTGCAAAATGCTTTTCAGAGCGAGAGAAGCACTTTTTGACCAACAATGTGATTTTTACCTTACAATGTTGATATTGCTCAAAACTAATGGAATTCACTCCCAAATGGTGGTTTATGCTTAAATAACCCATTTGTAAGCATAATAACACGTTTCCATTGAAAGTAACAGAAATATTCACATGTCAAGTTTTTATGTGTGCAAAATGCTTTTCAGAGCGAGAGAAGCACTTTTTCACCAACAATGTGATTCTGACCTTTCAATTTTGATATTGCTCAAAACTAATGGAATTCACTCCCAAATGGTGGTTTATGCTTAAATAACCCTTTTGTAAGCATAATAACACGTTTCCATTGAAAGAAACAGAAATATTCACATGTCAAGTTTTTATGCGTGCAAAATGCTTTTCAGAGCGAGAGAAGCACTTTTTGACCAACAATGTGATTTTTACCTTACAATGTTGATATTGCTCAAAACTAATGGAATTCACTCCCAAATGGTGGTTTATGCTTAAATAACCCTTTTGTAAGCATAATAACACGTTTCCATTGAAAGAAACAGAAATATTCACATGTCAAGTTTTTATGTGTGCAAAATGCTTTTCAGAGCGAGAGAAGCACTTTTTGACCAACAATGTGATTCTGACCTTTCAATTTTGATATTGCTCAAAACTAATGGAATTCACTCCCAAATGGTGGTTTATGCTTAAATAACCCTTTTGTAAGCATAATAACACGTTTCCATTGAAAGAAACAGAAATATTCACATGTCAAGTTTTTATGCGTGCAAAATGCTTTTCAGAGCGAGAGAAGCACTTTTTGACCAACAATGTGATTTTTACCTTACAATGTTGATATTGCTCAAAACTAATGGAATTCACTCCCAAATGGTGGTTTATGCTTAAATAACCCTTTTGTAAGCATAATAACACGTTTCCATTGAAAGTAACAGAAATATTCACATGTCAAGTTTTTATGTGTGCAAAATGCTTTTCAGAGCGAGAGAAGCACTTTTTCACCAACAATGTGATTCTGACCTTTCAATTTTGATATTGCTCAAAACTAATGGAATTCACTCCCAAATGGTGGTTTATGCTTAAATAACCCTTTTGTAAGCATAATAACACGTTTCCATTGAAAGAAACAGAAATATTCACATGTCAAGTTTTTATGCGTGCAAAATGCTTTTCAGAGCGAGAGAAGCACTTTTTGACCAACAATGTGATTTTTACCTTACAATGTTGATATTGCTCAAAACTAATGGAATTCACTCCCAAATGGTGGTTTATGCTTAAATAACCCTTTTGTAAGCATAATAACACGTTTCCATTGAAAGTAACAGAAATATTCACATGTCAAGTTTTTATGTGTGCAAAATGCTTTTCAGAGCGAGAGAAGCACTTTTTGACCAACAATGTGATTCTGACCTTTCAATTTTGATATTGCTCAAAACTAATGGAATTCACTCCCAAATGGTGGTTTATGCTTAAATAACCCTTTTGTAAGCATAATAACACGTTTCCATTGAAAGTAACAGAAATATTCACATGTCAAGTTTTTATGTGTGCAAAATGCTTTTCAGAGCGAGAGAAGCACTTTTTGACCAACAATGTGATTCTGACCTTTCAATTTTGATATTGCTCAAAACTAATGGAATTCACTCCCAAATGGTGGTTTATGCTTAAATAACCCTTTTGTAAGCATAATAACACGTTTCCATTGAAAGAAACAGAAATATTCACATGTCAAGTTTTTATGCGTGCAAAATGCTTTTCAGAGCGAGAGAAGCACTTTTTGACCAACAATGTGATTTTTACCTTACAATGTTGATATTGCTCAAAACTAATGGAATTCACTCCCAAATGGTGGTTTATTCTTAAATAACCCATTTGTAAGCATAATAACACGTTTCCATTGAAAGTAACAGAAATATTCACATGTCAAGTTTTTATGCGTGCAAAATGCTTTTCAGAGCGAGAGAAGCACTTTTTGACCAACAATATGATTCTGACCTTTCAATTTTGATATTGCTCAAAACTAATGGAATTCACTCCCAAATGGTGGTTTATGCTTAAATAACCCTTTTGTAAGCATAATAACACGTTTCCATTGAAAGAAACAGAAATATTCACATGTCAAGTTTTTATGCGTGCAAAATGCTTTTCAGAGCGAGAGAAGCACTTTTTGACCAACAATATGATTTTTACCTTACAATGTTGATATTGCTCAAAACTAATGGAATTCACTCCCAAATGGTGGTTTATGCTTAAATAACCCTTTTGTAAGCATAATAACACGTTTCCATTGAAAGAAACAGAAATATTCACATGTCAAGTTTTTATGCGTGCAAAATGCTTTTCAGAGCGAGAGAAGCACTTTTTGACCAACAATGTGACTCTGACCTTTCAATTTTGATATTGCTCAAAACTAATGGAATTCACTCCCAAATGGTGGTTTATGCTTAAATAACCCTTTTGTAAGCATAATAACACGTTTCCATTGAAAGTAACAGAAATATTCACATGTCAAGTTTTTATGTGTGCAAAATGCTTTTCAGAGCGAGAGAAGCACTTTTTGACCAACAATGTGATTCTGACCTTTCAATTTTGATATTGCTCAAAACTAATGGAATTCACTCCCAAATGGTGGTTTATGCTTAAATAACCCTTTTGTAAGCATAATAACACGTTTCCATTGAAAGAAACAGAAATATTCACATGTCAAGTTTTTATGCGTGCAAAATGCTTTTCAGAGCGAGAGAAGCACTTTTTGACCAACAATATGATTTTTACCTTACAATGTTGATATTGCTCAAAACTAATGGAATTCACTCCCAAATGGTGGTTTATGCTTAAATAACCCTTTTGTAAGCATAATAACACGTTTCCATTGAAAGAAACAGAAATATTCACATGTCAAGTTTTTATGCGTGCAAAATGCTTTTCAGAGCGAGAGAAGCACTTTTTGACCAACAATGTGATTTTTACCTTACAATGTTGATATTGCTCAAAACTAATGGAATTCACTCCCAAATGGTGGTTTATGCTTAAATAACCCTTTTGTAAGCATAATAACACGTTTCCATTGAAAGTAACAGAAATATTCACATGTCAAGTTTTTATGTGTGCAAAATGCTTTTCAGAGCGAGAGAAGCACTTTTTGACCAACAATGTGATTCTGACCTTTCAATTTTGATATTGCTCAAAACTAATGGAATTCACTCCCAAATGGTGGTTTATGCTTAAATAACCCTTTTGTAAGCATTATAACACGTTTCCATTGAAAGTAACAGAAATATTCACATGTCAAGTTTTTATGTGTGCAAAATGCTTTTCAGAGCGAGAGAAGCACTTTTTGACCAACAATGTGATTCTGACCTTTCAATTTTGATATTGCTCAAAACTAATGGAATTCACTCCCAAATGGTGGTTTATGCTTAAATAACCCTTTTGTAAGCATAATAACACGTTTCCATTGAAAGAAACAGAAATATTCACATGTCAAGTTTTTATGCGTGCAAAATGCTTTTCAGAGCGAGAGAAGCACTTTTTGACCAACAATGTGATTTTTACCTTACAATGTTGATATTGCTCAAAACTAATGGAATTCACTCCCAAATGGTGGTTTATGCTTAAATAACCCATTTGTAAGCATAATAACACGTTTCCATTGAAAGTAACAGAAATATTCACATGTCAAGTTTTTATGTGTGCAAAATGCTTTTCAGAGCGAGAGAAGCACTTTTTGACCAACAATGTGATTCTGACCTTTCAATTTTGATATTGCTCAAAACTAATGGAATTCACTCCCAAATGGTGGTTTATGCTTAAATAACCCTTTTGTAAGCATAATAACACGTTTCCATTGAAAGTAACAGAAATATTCACATGTCAAGTTTTTATGTGTGCAAAATGCTTTTCAGAGCGAGAGAAGCACTTTTTGACCAACAATGTGATTCTGACCTTTCAATTTTGATATTGCTCAAAACTAATGGAATTCACTCCCAAATGGTGGTTTATGCTTAAATAACCCTTTTGTAAGCATAATAACACGTTTCCATTGAAAGAAACAGAAATATTCACATGTCAAGTTTTTATGCGTGCAAAATGCTTTTCAGAGCGAGAGAAGCACTTTTTGACCAACAATGTGATTTTTACCTTACAATGTTGATATTGCTCAAAACTAATGGAATTCACTCCCAAATGGTGGTTTATGCTTAAATAACCCATTTGTAAGCATAATAACACGTTTCCATTGAAAGTAACAGAAATATTCACATGTCAAGTTTTTATGCGTGCAAAATGCTTTTCAGAGCGAGAGAAGCACTTTTTGACCAACAATATGATTCTGACCTTTCAATTTTGATATTGCTCAAAACTAATGGAATTCACTCCCAAATGGTGGTTTATGCTTAAATAACCCTTTTGTA
>NW_027641224.1:12500-17500 GCF_949987615.1 Pollachius pollachius
ACACACACACCAGTGCTGAGCCTCCTATTCCTGGGTAGAGACAGAGGACTTGTGTGTTTGGGCCTATAGGGGGAAGCTGGAAACACTCATCCCAGAGCTGAGCCTCCTATTCCTGGGTAGAGATAGAGGTGTTGTGTGTGTGTGGGGGGGCCTATAGGGGGAAGCTGGAAACACACACACCAGAGCTGAGCCTCCTTTTCCTGGGTAGAAATAGAGGTATTTTGTCTGTGGGGACTATAGGGGGAAGCTGGAAACACACACACCAGAGCTGAGCCTCCTTTTCCTGGGTAGAGATAGAGGTGTTGTGTGTGTGTGTGGGGGGGCCTATAGGGGGAAGCTGGAAACACACACACCAGAGCTGAGCCTCCTATTCCTGGGTAGAGATAGAGGTGTTGTGTGTGTGTGGGGGGGCCTATAGGGGGAAGCTGGAAACACACACACCAGAGCTGAGCCTCCTTTTCCTGGGTAGAAATAGAGGTATTTTGTGTGTGGGGACTATAGGGGGAAGCTGGAAACACACACACACAGCAGTGCTGAGCCTCCTATTCCTGGGTAGAGACAGAGGACTTGTGTGTTTGGGCCTATAGGGGGAAGCTGGAAACACTCATCCCAGAGCTGAGCCTCCTATTCCTGGGTAGAGATAGAGGTGTTGTGTGTGTGTGGGGGGGCCTATAGGGGGAAGCTGGAAACACACACACCAGAGCTGAGCCTCCTTTTCCTGGGTAGAAATAGAGGTATTTTGTCTGTGGGGACTATAGGGGGAAGCTGGAAACACACACACCAGAGCTGAGCCTCCTTTTCCTGGGTAGAAATAGAGGTATTTTGTGTGTGGGGACTATAGGGGGAAGCTGGAAACACACACACCAGTGCTGAGCCTCCTATTCCTGGGTAGAGATAGAGGTGTTGTGTGTGTGTGGGCCTATAGGGGGAAGCTGGAAACACACACACCAGAGCTGAGCCTCCTATTCCTGGGTAGAGATAGAGGTCATATGTGTGTGTGTGTGTGTGTGTGTGTGTGTGTGTGTGTGTGTGTGTGTGTGTGTGTGTGTGTGTGTGTGTGTGTGTGTGTGTGTGTGTGTGTGTGTGTGTGTGTGTGTGTGTGGGCTCCCATGGCAAGGGAGGGACAGAGAGCATGTGGGATTGGTGCTGAGACCTGATTTCTTATTGTTATTCCTCTTATTCTTATTGTTATTCTTCTTTGTATTGTTACTCTTATTGTTATTCTTCTTATTCTTATTCTTATTATTATTCTTCTTATTATTATTATTATTCTTCTTATTATTCTTCTTATTATTATTATTCTTATTATTATTCTTATTCTTATTATTAACTATTATTATTATTATAAATTGTTAAACAAGAAATTTCACAGTCCGCTCACTGTGGATTCCTTGGCTTCGTTTGAAAAACCAAGCGTTTTTTTTCTAAGTCATTTTTCTGCTAGACTCCCATGGGTTCGTTTTAGACTACCAGGGATGGTAATATAGGGTTAGCAGGGGTCTCGAAAATAAGAAATTTCACAGTCCGCTCACTGTGGATTTATGGGCTTCGCCTGGTACCGTTTTGTGGGCCTGTTTTGCAGGACAGTGGTCGTTTGACATATAAGAAAGGTGGCCCCTGGTCTGGAAGTCTTCCTGAGGCTCCAGAGGAGCGGGACCACGTGGCGTCTAAGGCCGAAACGGGTCCCCTACTCGGCCTAAGTGGGGCAGTTGGTGGCCCCCTGTCTGGAGGTCTTCCTGATGCTCCAGAGGAGCGGGACCACGCAGAGTCTGAGGCCGACACGGGTCCCCTACTCGGCCCAAGTGGTGCAGTTGGTGGTCCACGGTCTGGAGGTCTTCCTGAGGCTCCAGAGGAGCGGGACCACTTGCCGTCTAAGTCCGAAACGGGTCCCCCATTCGGCCTAAGTGGTGCAGTTGTCGGCCCCCTGTCTGGGGGTCTTCCTGAGGCTCCAGAGGAGCGGGACCACTCAGAGTCTGAGGCCGAAACGGGTCCCCTTCTCGGCCAAAGTGGGGCAGTTAGTGGCCCCCTGTCTGGAGGTCTTCCTGAGGCTCCAGAGCAGCGGGTCCACTCAGAGTCTGAGGCCGAAACGGGTCCCCTACTCGGCCCGAGTGGTGCAGTTGGTGGTCCATGGTCTGGAGGTCTTCCTGAGGCTCCAGAGGAGCGGGACCACTTGCCGTCTAAGTCCGAAACGGGTCCCCCATTCGGCCTAAGTGGTGCAGTTGTCGGCCCCCTGTCTGGGGGTCTTCCTGAGGCTCCAGAGGAGCGGGACCACTCAGAGTCTGAGGCCGAAACGGGTCCCCTTCTCGGCCAAAGTGGGGCAGTTAGTGGCCCCCTGTCTGGAGGTCTTCCTGAGGCTCCAGAGCAGCGGGTCCACTCAGAGTCTGAGGCCGAAACGGGTCCCCTTCTCGGCCTAAGTGGGGCAGTTGGTGGCCCCAGGTCTGGAGGTCTTCCTGCGGCTCCAGAGGAGCGGGACCACGCAGAGTCTGAGGCCGAAACGGGTCCCCTACTCGGCCTAAGTGGTGCAGTTGGTGGCCCCCTGTCTGGGGGTCTTCCTGAGGCTCCAGAGGAGCGGGACCACTCAGAGTCTGAGGCCGAAACGGTTCCCCTTCTCGGCCTAAGTGGGGCAGTTAGTGGCCCCCTGTCTGGAGGTCTTCCTGAGGCTCCAGAGCAGCGGGTCCACTCAGAGTCTGAGGCCGAAACGGGTCCCCTACTCGGCCTAAGTGGGGCAGTTGGTGGCCCCAGGTCTGGAGGTCTTCCTGCGGCTCCAGAGGAGCGGGACCACGCAGAGTCTGAGGCCGAAACGGGTCCCCTACTCGGCCTAAGTGGGGCAGTTGGTGGCCCCCTGTCTGGAGGTCTTCCTGATGCTCCAGAGGAGCGGGACCACGCAGAGTCTGAGGCCGAAACGGGTCCCCTACTCGGCCTAAGTGGGGCAGTTGGTGGCCCCCTGTCTGGAGGTCTTCCTGATGCTCCAGAGGAGCGGGACCACTCCGAGTCTGAGGCCGAAACGGGTCCCCTATTCGGCCTAAGTGGTGCAGTTGGTGGCCCCCTGTCTGGAGGTCTTCCTGATGCTCCAGAGGAGCGGGACCACGCAGAGTCTGAGGCCGAAACGGGTCCCCTACTCGGCCTAAGTGGGGCAGTTGGTGGCCCCCTGTCTGGAGGTCTTCCTGATGCTCCAGAGGAGCGGGACCACGCAGAGTCTGAGGCCGAAACGGGTCCCCTACTCGGCCTAAGTGGGGCAGTTGGTGGCCCCCTGTCTGGAGGTCTTCCTGATGCTCCAGAGGAGCGGGACCACTCCGAGTCTGAGGCCGAAACGGGTCCCCTATTCGGCCTAAGTGGTGCAGTTGGTGGCCCCCTGTCTGGAGGTCTTCCTGATGCTCCAGAGGAGCGGGACCACGCAGAGTCTGAGGCCGAAACGGGTCCCCTACTCGGCCTAAGTGGGGCAGTTGGTGGCCCCCTGTCTGGAGGTCTTCCTGATGCTCCAGAGGAGCGGGACCACGCAGAGTCTGAGTCCGAAACGGGTCCCCTATTCGGCCTAAGTGGTGCAGTTGGTGGGCCCCTGTCTGGAGGTCTTCCTGAGGCTCCAGAGCAGCGGGTCCACTCAGAGTCTGAGTCCGAAATGGGTCCCCTACTCGGACTGAGTTGTGCAGTGAGTCGGTGTGAGCCTGGAGGAATGAAAATCCAAGCGTTATTTTTCTAAGTTCTTTTTTTGCTAGACTCCCATGGGTTCGTTTTAGACTACCATGGGTTGTGTTTAGAATCCCATGGGTTCATTTTAGACTCCCATGGGTTCGTTTTAGACTACCAGGGATGGTGATATATACCAGGGGTGTCGAAAATAAGAAGTTTCACAGTCCGCTCACTGTGGATTCATGGGCTTCGCCTGATACCGTTTTGTGGGCCTGTTTTGCAGGACAGTGGTTGTTTGGCATATAGGAAAGGTGGCCCCTGGCCCTGGAGGTCTTCCTGAGGCTCCAGAGGAGCGGGACCACGTGGCGTCTAAGGCCGAAAGGTGTCCCCTGGTCGGACTGAGTGGTGCCGTTGGTGGCCCCCGGTCTGGAGGTCTTCCTGAGGCTCCAGAGGAGCGGGACCACGTGGCGTCTAAGGCCGAAACGGGTCCCCTACTCGGCCCAAGTGGTGCAGTTGGTGGCCCCTGGTCTGGGGGTCTCTAGAACCATCCAGGGGTGCGGGACCACTTGGCGTCTAAGTCCGAAACGGGTCCCCTACTCGGCCCATGTGGTGCAGTTAGTGGGCCCCCTGTCTGGAGGTCTTCCTGAGGCTCCAGAGGAGCGGGTCCACTCAGAGTCTGAGGCCGAAACAGGTCCCCCATTCGGCCTAAGTGGTGCAGTTGGTGGCCCCCTGTCTGGAGGTCTTCCTGAGGCTCCAGAGGAGAGGGACCACTCAGAGTCTGAGGCCGAAACGGGTCCCCTACTCGGCCTAAGTGGTGCAGTTGGTGGCCCCCTGTCTGGGGGTCTTGGTGAGGCTCCAGAGGAGCGGGTCCACTCAGAGTCTGAGGCCGAAACGGGTCCCCTACTCGGACAGAGTGGTGCAGTTGGTGGCCCCCTGTCTGGGGGTCTTGGTGAGGCTCCAGAGGAGCGGGTCCACTCAGAGTCTGAGGCCGAAACGGGTCCCCTACTCGGACAGAGTGGTGCAGTTGGTGGCCCCCTGTCTGGGGGTCTTGGTGAGGCTCCAGAGGAGCGGGACCACTCAGAGTCTGAGGCCGAAACGGGTCCCCTACTCGGACAGAGTGGTGCAGTTGGTGGCCCCCTGTCTGGGGGTCTTGGTGAGGCTCCAGAGGAGCGGGTCCACTCAGAGTCTGAGGCCGAAACGGGTCCCCTTCTCGGCCTAAGTGGTGCAGTTAGTGGGCCCCCTGTCTGGAGGTCTTCCAGAGGCTCCAGAGGAGCGGGACCACTCAGTGTCTGAGGCCGAAACGGGTCCCCTACTCGGACTGAGTGGTGCAGTTGGTGGCCCCCTGTCTGGGGGTCTTGGTGAGGCTCCAGAGG
>NW_027641224.1:27500-35000 GCF_949987615.1 Pollachius pollachius
GGATAGAGTGAGTGTGGGCCTATGGGGGGAAGCTGTAAACACACATCCCCGAGTTGAGGCTCCTATTCCTGGGTAGGGATGGAGTGTGTGTGTGTGTGGGTATGGGTCTACAGGGGGAGATGGAAACACTTATCCCAGAGCTGGGCCTCCAATTCCTGGGTAGGGATAGAGTGAGTGTGGGCCTATGGGGGGAAGCTGTAAACACACATCCCCGAGTTGAGGCTCCTATTCCTGGGTAGGGATGGAGTGTGTGTGTGTGTGTGTGTGTGTGTGTGTGTGTGTGTGTGTGTGTGTGTGTGTGTGTGTGTGTGTGTGTGTGTGTGTGTGTGTGTGTGTGTGTGTGTGTGTGTGTGTGTGTGTGTGTGTGTGGGTATGGGTCTACAGGGGGAGATGGAAACACTTATCCCAGAGCTGGGCCTCCAATTCCTGGGTAGGGATAGAGTGAGTGTGGGCCTATGGGGGGAAGCTGTAAACACACATCCCCGAGTTGAGGCTCCTATTCCTGGGTAGGGATGGAGGTATTTTGTGTGTGGGGACTATAGGGGGAAGCTGGAAACACACACACCAGAGCTGAGCCTCCTTTTCCTGGGTAGAAATAGAGGTATTTTGTGTGTGGGGACTATAGGGGGAAGCTGGAAACACACACACCAGTGCTGAGCCTCCTATTCCTGGGTAGAGATAGAGGTGTTGTGTGTGTGTGGGGGGGCCTATAGGGGGAAGCTGGAAACACACACACCAGAGCTGAGCCTCCTTTTCCTGGGTAGAAATAGAGGTATTTTGTGTGTGGGGACTATAGGGGGAAGCTGGAAACACACACACACCAGTGCTGAGCCTCCTATTCCTGGGTAGAGACAGAGGACTTGTGTGTTTGGGCCTATAGGGGGAAGCTGGAAACACTCATCCCAGAGCTGAGCCTCCTATTCCTGGGTAGAGATAGAGGTGTTGTGTGTGTGTGGGGGGGCCTATAGGGGGAAGCTGGAAACACACACACCAGAGCTGAGCCTCCTTTTCCTGGGTAGAAATAGAGGTATTTTGTCTGTGGGGACTATAGGGGGAAGCTGGAAACACACACACCAGAGCTGAGCCTCCTTTTCCTGGGTAGAAATAGAGGTATTTTGTGTGTGGGGACTATAGGGGGAAGCTGGAAACACACACACCAGTGCTGAGCCTCCTATTCCTGGGTAGAGATAGAGGTGTTGTGTGTGTGTGTGGGCCTATAGGGGGAAGCTGGAAACACACACACCAGAGCTGAGCCTCCTTTTCCTGGGTAGAAATAGAGGTATTTTGTGTGTGGGGACTATAGGGGGAAGCTGGAAACACACACACACACACACACACACCAGTGCTGAGCCTCCTATTCCTGGGTAGAGACAGAGGACTTGTGTGTTTGGGCCTATAGGGGGAAGCTGGAAACACTCATCCCAGAGCTGAGCCTCCTATTCCTGGGTAGAGATAGAGGTGTTGTGTGTGTGTGGGGGGGCCTATAGGGGGAAGCTGGAAACACACACACCAGAGCTGAGCCTCCTTTTCCTGGGTAGAAATAGAGGTATTTTGTCTGTGGGGACTATAGGGGGAAGCTGGAAACACACACACCAGAGCTGAGCCTCCTTTTCCTGGGTAGAGATAGAGGTGTTGTGTGTGTGTGTGGGGGGGCCTATAGGGGGAAGCTGGAAACACACACACCAGAGCTGAGCCTCCTATTCCTGGGTAGAGATAGAGGTGTTGTGTGTGTGTGGGGGGGCCTATAGGGGGAAGCTGGAAACACACACACCAGAGCTGAGCCTCCTTTTCCTGGGTAGAAATAGAGGTATTTTGTGTGTGGGGACTATAGGGGGAAGCTGGAAACACACACACACAGCAGTGCTGAGCCTCCTATTCCTGGGTAGAGACAGAGGACTTGTGTGTTTGGGCCTATAGGGGGAAGCTGGAAACACTCATCCCAGAGCTGAGCCTCCTATTCCTGGGTAGAGATAGAGGTGTTGTGTGTGTGTGGGGGGGCCTATAGGGGGAAGCTGGAAACACACACACCAGAGCTGAGCCTCCTTTTCCTGGGTAGAAATAGAGGTATTTTGTCTGTGGGGACTATAGGGGGAAGCTGGAAACACACACACCAGAGCTGAGCCTCCTTTTCCTGGGTAGAAATAGAGGTATTTTGTGTGTGGGGACTATAGGGGGAAGCTGGAAACACACACACCAGTGCTGAGCCTCCTATTCCTGGGTAGAGATAGAGGTGTTGTGTGTGTGTGGGCCTATAGGGGGAAGCTGGAAACACACACACCAGAGCTGAGCCTCCTATTCCTGGGTAGAGATAGAGGTCATATGTGTGTGTGTGTGTGTGTGTGTGTGTGTGTGTGTGTGTGTGTGTGTGTGTGTGTGTGTGTGTGTGTGTGTGTGTGTGTGTGTGTGTGTGTGTGTGTGTGTGTGTGTGTGTGGGCTCCCATGGCAAGGGAGGGACAGAGAGCATGTGGGATTGGTGCTGAGACCTGATTTCTTATTGTTATTCCTCTTATTCTTATTGTTATTCTTCTTTGTATTGTTACTCTTATTGTTATTCTTCTTATTCTTATTCTTATTATTATTCTTCTTATTATTATTATTATTCTTCTTATTATTCTTCTTATTATTATTATTCTTATTATTATTCTTATTCTTATTATTAACTATTATTATTATTATAAATTGTTAAACAAGAAATTTCACAGTCCGCTCACTGTGGATTCCTTGGCTTCGTTTGAAAAACCAAGCGTTTTTTTTCTAAGTCATTTTTCTGCTAGACTCCCATGGGTTCGTTTTAGACTACCAGGGATGGTAATATAGGGTTAGCAGGGGTCTCGAAAATAAGAAATTTCACAGTCCGCTCACTGTGGATTTATGGGCTTCGCCTGGTACCGTTTTGTGGGCCTGTTTTGCAGGACAGTGGTCGTTTGACATATAAGAAAGGTGGCCCCTGGTCTGGAAGTCTTCCTGAGGCTCCAGAGGAGCGGGACCACGTGGCGTCTAAGGCCGAAACGGGTCCCCTACTCGGCCTAAGTGGGGCAGTTGGTGGCCCCCTGTCTGGAGGTCTTCCTGATGCTCCAGAGGAGCGGGACCACGCAGAGTCTGAGGCCGACACGGGTCCCCTACTCGGCCCAAGTGGTGCAGTTGGTGGTCCACGGTCTGGAGGTCTTCCTGAGGCTCCAGAGGAGCGGGACCACTTGCCGTCTAAGTCCGAAACGGGTCCCCCATTCGGCCTAAGTGGTGCAGTTGTCGGCCCCCTGTCTGGGGGTCTTCCTGAGGCTCCAGAGGAGCGGGACCACTCAGAGTCTGAGGCCGAAACGGGTCCCCTTCTCGGCCAAAGTGGGGCAGTTAGTGGCCCCCTGTCTGGAGGTCTTCCTGAGGCTCCAGAGCAGCGGGTCCACTCAGAGTCTGAGGCCGAAACGGGTCCCCTACTCGGCCCGAGTGGTGCAGTTGGTGGTCCATGGTCTGGAGGTCTTCCTGAGGCTCCAGAGGAGCGGGACCACTTGCCGTCTAAGTCCGAAACGGGTCCCCCATTCGGCCTAAGTGGTGCAGTTGTCGGCCCCCTGTCTGGGGGTCTTCCTGAGGCTCCAGAGGAGCGGGACCACTCAGAGTCTGAGGCCGAAACGGGTCCCCTTCTCGGCCAAAGTGGGGCAGTTAGTGGCCCCCTGTCTGGAGGTCTTCCTGAGGCTCCAGAGCAGCGGGTCCACTCAGAGTCTGAGGCCGAAACGGGTCCCCTTCTCGGCCTAAGTGGGGCAGTTGGTGGCCCCAGGTCTGGAGGTCTTCCTGCGGCTCCAGAGGAGCGGGACCACGCAGAGTCTGAGGCCGAAACGGGTCCCCTACTCGGCCTAAGTGGTGCAGTTGGTGGCCCCCTGTCTGGGGGTCTTCCTGAGGCTCCAGAGGAGCGGGACCACTCAGAGTCTGAGGCCGAAACGGTTCCCCTTCTCGGCCTAAGTGGGGCAGTTAGTGGCCCCCTGTCTGGAGGTCTTCCTGAGGCTCCAGAGCAGCGGGTCCACTCAGAGTCTGAGGCCGAAACGGGTCCCCTACTCGGCCTAAGTGGGGCAGTTGGTGGCCCCAGGTCTGGAGGTCTTCCTGCGGCTCCAGAGGAGCGGGACCACGCAGAGTCTGAGGCCGAAACGGGTCCCCTACTCGGCCTAAGTGGGGCAGTTGGTGGCCCCCTGTCTGGAGGTCTTCCTGATGCTCCAGAGGAGCGGGACCACGCAGAGTCTGAGGCCGAAACGGGTCCCCTACTCGGCCTAAGTGGGGCAGTTGGTGGCCCCCTGTCTGGAGGTCTTCCTGATGCTCCAGAGGAGCGGGACCACTCCGAGTCTGAGGCCGAAACGGGTCCCCTATTCGGCCTAAGTGGTGCAGTTGGTGGCCCCCTGTCTGGAGGTCTTCCTGATGCTCCAGAGGAGCGGGACCACGCAGAGTCTGAGGCCGAAACGGGTCCCCTACTCGGCCTAAGTGGGGCAGTTGGTGGCCCCCTGTCTGGAGGTCTTCCTGATGCTCCAGAGGAGCGGGACCACGCAGAGTCTGAGGCCGAAACGGGTCCCCTACTCGGCCTAAGTGGGGCAGTTGGTGGCCCCCTGTCTGGAGGTCTTCCTGATGCTCCAGAGGAGCGGGACCACTCCGAGTCTGAGGCCGAAACGGGTCCCCTATTCGGCCTAAGTGGTGCAGTTGGTGGCCCCCTGTCTGGAGGTCTTCCTGATGCTCCAGAGGAGCGGGACCACGCAGAGTCTGAGGCCGAAACGGGTCCCCTACTCGGCCTAAGTGGGGCAGTTGGTGGCCCCCTGTCTGGAGGTCTTCCTGATGCTCCAGAGGAGCGGGACCACGCAGAGTCTGAGTCCGAAACGGGTCCCCTATTCGGCCTAAGTGGTGCAGTTGGTGGGCCCCTGTCTGGAGGTCTTCCTGAGGCTCCAGAGCAGCGGGTCCACTCAGAGTCTGAGTCCGAAATGGGTCCCCTACTCGGACTGAGTTGTGCAGTGAGTCGGTGTGAGCCTGGAGGAATGAAAATCCAAGCGTTATTTTTCTAAGTTCTTTTTTTGCTAGACTCCCATGGGTTCGTTTTAGACTACCATGGGTTGTGTTTAGAATCCCATGGGTTCATTTTAGACTCCCATGGGTTCGTTTTAGACTACCAGGGATGGTGATATATACCAGGGGTGTCGAAAATAAGAAGTTTCACAGTCCGCTCACTGTGGATTCATGGGCTTCGCCTGATACCGTTTTGTGGGCCTGTTTTGCAGGACAGTGGTTGTTTGGCATATAGGAAAGGTGGCCCCTGGCCCTGGAGGTCTTCCTGAGGCTCCAGAGGAGCGGGACCACGTGGCGTCTAAGGCCGAAAGGTGTCCCCTGGTCGGACTGAGTGGTGCCGTTGGTGGCCCCCGGTCTGGAGGTCTTCCTGAGGCTCCAGAGGAGCGGGACCACGTGGCGTCTAAGGCCGAAACGGGTCCCCTACTCGGCCCAAGTGGTGCAGTTGGTGGCCCCTGGTCTGGGGGTCTCTAGAACCATCCAGGGGTGCGGGACCACTTGGCGTCTAAGTCCGAAACGGGTCCCCTACTCGGCCCATGTGGTGCAGTTAGTGGGCCCCCTGTCTGGAGGTCTTCCTGAGGCTCCAGAGGAGCGGGTCCACTCAGAGTCTGAGGCCGAAACAGGTCCCCCATTCGGCCTAAGTGGTGCAGTTGGTGGCCCCCTGTCTGGAGGTCTTCCTGAGGCTCCAGAGGAGAGGGACCACTCAGAGTCTGAGGCCGAAACGGGTCCCCTACTCGGCCTAAGTGGTGCAGTTGGTGGCCCCCTGTCTGGGGGTCTTGGTGAGGCTCCAGAGGAGCGGGTCCACTCAGAGTCTGAGGCCGAAACGGGTCCCCTACTCGGACAGAGTGGTGCAGTTGGTGGCCCCCTGTCTGGGGGTCTTGGTGAGGCTCCAGAGGAGCGGGTCCACTCAGAGTCTGAGGCCGAAACGGGTCCCCTACTCGGACAGAGTGGTGCAGTTGGTGGCCCCCTGTCTGGGGGTCTTGGTGAGGCTCCAGAGGAGCGGGACCACTCAGAGTCTGAGGCCGAAACGGGTCCCCTACTCGGACAGAGTGGTGCAGTTGGTGGCCCCCTGTCTGGGGGTCTTGGTGAGGCTCCAGAGGAGCGGGTCCACTCAGAGTCTGAGGCCGAAACGGGTCCCCTTCTCGGCCTAAGTGGTGCAGTTAGTGGGCCCCCTGTCTGGAGGTCTTCCAGAGGCTCCAGAGGAGCGGGACCACTCAGTGTCTGAGGCCGAAACGGGTCCCCTACTCGGACTGAGTGGTGCAGTTGGTGGCCCCCTGTCTGGGGGTCTTGGTGAGGCTCCAGAGGAGCGGGTCCACTCAGAGTCTGAGGCCGAAACGGGTCCCCTACTCGGACTGAGTGGTGCAGTTGGTGGCCCCCTGTCTGGGGGTCTTGGTGAGGCTCCAGAGGAGCGGGTCCACTCAGAGTCTGAGGCCGAAACGGGTCCCCTACTCGGCCTAAGTGGTGCAGTTAGTGGGCCCCCTGTCTGGAGGTCTTGGTGAGGCTCCAGAGCAGCGGGTCCACTCAGAGTCTGAGGCCGAAACGGGTCCCCTACTCGGCCTAAGTGGTGCAGTTAGTGGGCCCCCTGTCTGGAGGTCTTCCTGAGGCTCCAGTGGAGCGGGTCCACTCAGAGTCTGAGGCCGAAACGGGTCCCCTACTCGGACTGAGTGGTGCAGTTGGTGGCCCCCTGTCTGGAGGTCTTCCTGAGGCTCCAGAGGAGCGGGTCCACTCAGAGTCTGAGGCCGAAACGGGTCACCTACTCGGCCTAAGTGGTGCAGTTGGTGGCCCCCTGTCTGGGGGTCTTGGTGAGGCTCCAGAGGAGCGGGTCCACTCAGAGTCTGAGGCCGGAACGGTTCCCCTACTCGGCCTGAGTGGTGCAGTTAGTGGGCCCCCTGTCTGGAGGTCTTCCTGAGGCTCCAGAGGAGCGGGACCACTCACAGTCTGAGGCCGAAACGGGTCTCCTACTCGGCCAGAGTGGTGCAGTTAGTGGGCCCCCTGTCTGGAGGTCTTCCTGAGGCTCCAGAGGAGCGGGACCACTCAGAGTCTGAGGCCGAAACGGGTCCCCTACTCGGCCTAAGTGGTGCAGTTAGTGGGCCCCCTGTCTGGAGGTCTTCCTGAGGCTCCAGAGGAGCGGGACCACTCAGAGTCTGAGGCCGAAACGGGTCCCCCATTCGGCCAAAGTGGTGCAGTTGGTGGCCCCCTGTCTGGAGGTCTTCCTGAGGCTCCAGAGGAGAGGGACCACTCAGAGTCTGTGTCCGAAACGGGTCCCCTACTCGGACTGGGTGGTGCAGTGAGTCGGTGTGAGCCTGGAGGAATGAAAATCCAAGCGTTATTTTTCTAAGTTCTTTTTTTGCTAGACTCCCATGGGTTCGTTTTAGACTACCATGGGTTGTGTTTAGAATCCCATGGGTTCATTTTAGACTCCCATGGGTTCGTTTTAGACTACCAGGGATGGTAATATATACCAGGGGTGTCGAA
>NW_027641224.1:45000-50000 GCF_949987615.1 Pollachius pollachius
TAGAGATAGAGGTGTTGTGTGTGTGTGTGGCCTATAGGGGGAAGCTGGAAACACACACACCAGAGCTGAGCCTCCTTTTCCTGGGTAGAAATAGAGGTATTTTGTGTGTGGGGACTATAGGGGGAAGCTGGAAACACACACACACACACACACACACACCAGTGCTGAGCCTCCTATTCCTGGGTAGAGACAGAGGACTTGTGTGTTTGGGCCTATAGGGGGAAGCTGGAAACACTCATCCCAGAGCTGAGCCTCCTATTCCTGGGTAGAGATAGAGGTGTTGTGTGTGTGTGGGGGGGCCTATAGGGGGAAGCTGGAAACACACACACCAGAGCTGAGCCTCCTTTTCCTGGGTAGAAATAGAGGTATTTTGTCTGTGGGGACTATAGGGGGAAGCTGGAAACACACACACCAGAGCTGAGCCTCCTTTTCCTGGGTAGAGATAGAGGTGTTGTGTGTGTGTGTGGGGGGGCCTATAGGGGGAAGCTGGAAACACACACACCAGAGCTGAGCCTCCTATTCCTGGGTAGAGATAGAGGTGTTGTGTGTGTGTGGGGGGGCCTATAGGGGGAAGCTGGAAACACACACACCAGAGCTGAGCCTCCTTTTCCTGGGTAGAAATAGAGGTATTTTGTGTGTGGGGACTATAGGGGGAAGCTGGAAACACACACACACAGCAGTGCTGAGCCTCCTATTCCTGGGTAGAGACAGAGGACTTGTGTGTTTGGGCCTATAGGGGGAAGCTGGAAACACTCATCCCAGAGCTGAGCCTCCTATTCCTGGGTAGAGATAGAGGTGTTGTGTGTGTGTGGGGGGGCCTATAGGGGGAAGCTGGAAACACACACACCAGAGCTGAGCCTCCTTTTCCTGGGTAGAAATAGAGGTATTTTGTCTGTGGGGACTATAGGGGGAAGCTGGAAACACACACACCAGAGCTGAGCCTCCTTTTCCTGGGTAGAAATAGAGGTATTTTGTGTGTGGGGACTATAGGGGGAAGCTGGAAACACACACACCAGTGCTGAGCCTCCTATTCCTGGGTAGAGATAGAGGTGTTGTGTGTGTGTGGGCCTATAGGGGGAAGCTGGAAACACACACACCAGAGCTGAGCCTCCTATTCCTGGGTAGAGATAGAGGTCATGTGTGTGTGTGTGTGTGTGTGTGTGTGTGTGTGTGTGTGTGTGTGTGTGTGTGTGTGTGTGTGTGTGTGTGTGTGTGTGTGTGTGTGTGTGTGTGTGTGTGTGTGTGTGTGGGCTCCCATGGCAAGGGAGGGACAGAGAGCATGTGGGATTGGTGCTGAGACCTGATTTCTTATTGTTATTCCTCTTATTCTTATTGTTATTCTTCTTTGTATTGTTACTCTTATTGTTATTCTTCTTATTCTTATTCTTATTATTATTCTTCTTATTATTATTATTATTCTTCTTATTATTCTTCTTATTATTATTATTCTTATTATTATTCTTATTCTTATTATTAACTATTATTATTATTATAAATTGTTAAACAAGAAATTTCACAGTCCGCTCACTGTGGATTCCTTGGCTTCGTTTGAAAAACCAAGCGTTTTTTTTCTAAGTCATTTTTCTGCTAGACTCCCATGGGTTCGTTTTAGACTACCAGGGATGGTAATATAGGGTTAGCAGGGGTCTCGAAAATAAGAAATTTCACAGTCCGCTCACTGTGGATTTATGGGCTTCGCCTGGTACCGTTTTGTGGGCCTGTTTTGCAGGACAGTGGTCGTTTGACATATAAGAAAGGTGGCCCCTGGTCTGGAAGTCTTCCTGAGGCTCCAGAGGAGCGGGACCACGTGGCGTCTAAGGCCGAAACGGGTCCCCTACTCGGCCTAAGTGGGGCAGTTGGTGGCCCCCTGTCTGGAGGTCTTCCTGATGCTCCAGAGGAGCGGGACCACGCAGAGTCTGAGGCCGACACGGGTCCCCTACTCGGCCCAAGTGGTGCAGTTGGTGGTCCACGGTCTGGAGGTCTTCCTGAGGCTCCAGAGGAGCGGGACCACTTGCCGTCTAAGTCCGAAACGGGTCCCCCATTCGGCCTAAGTGGTGCAGTTGTCGGCCCCCTGTCTGGGGGTCTTCCTGAGGCTCCAGAGGAGCGGGACCACTCAGAGTCTGAGGCCGAAACGGGTCCCCTTCTCGGCCAAAGTGGGGCAGTTAGTGGCCCCCTGTCTGGAGGTCTTCCTGAGGCTCCAGAGCAGCGGGTCCACTCAGAGTCTGAGGCCGAAACGGGTCCCCTACTCGGCCCGAGTGGTGCAGTTGGTGGTCCATGGTCTGGAGGTCTTCCTGAGGCTCCAGAGGAGCGGGACCACTTGCCGTCTAAGTCCGAAACGGGTCCCCCATTCGGCCTAAGTGGTGCAGTTGTCGGCCCCCTGTCTGGGGGTCTTCCTGAGGCTCCAGAGGAGCGGGACCACTCAGAGTCTGAGGCCGAAACGGGTCCCCTTCTCGGCCAAAGTGGGGCAGTTAGTGGCCCCCTGTCTGGAGGTCTTCCTGAGGCTCCAGAGCAGCGGGTCCACTCAGAGTCTGAGGCCGAAACGGGTCCCCTTCTCGGCCTAAGTGGGGCAGTTGGTGGCCCCAGGTCTGGAGGTCTTCCTGCGGCTCCAGAGGAGCGGGACCACGCAGAGTCTGAGGCCGAAACGGGTCCCCTACTCGGCCTAAGTGGTGCAGTTGGTGGCCCCCTGTCTGGGGGTCTTCCTGAGGCTCCAGAGGAGCGGGACCACTCAGAGTCTGAGGCCGAAACGGTTCCCCTTCTCGGCCTAAGTGGGGCAGTTAGTGGCCCCCTGTCTGGAGGTCTTCCTGAGGCTCCAGAGCAGCGGGTCCACTCAGAGTCTGAGGCCGAAACGGGTCCCCTACTCGGCCTAAGTGGGGCAGTTGGTGGCCCCAGGTCTGGAGGTCTTCCTGCGGCTCCAGAGGAGCGGGACCACGCAGAGTCTGAGGCCGAAACGGGTCCCCTACTCGGCCTAAGTGGGGCAGTTGGTGGCCCCCTGTCTGGAGGTCTTCCTGATGCTCCAGAGGAGCGGGACCACGCAGAGTCTGAGGCCGAAACGGGTCCCCTACTCGGCCTAAGTGGGGCAGTTGGTGGCCCCCTGTCTGGAGGTCTTCCTGATGCTCCAGAGGAGCGGGACCACTCCGAGTCTGAGGCCGAAACGGGTCCCCTATTCGGCCTAAGTGGTGCAGTTGGTGGCCCCCTGTCTGGAGGTCTTCCTGATGCTCCAGAGGAGCGGGACCACGCAGAGTCTGAGGCCGAAACGGGTCCCCTACTCGGCCTAAGTGGGGCAGTTGGTGGCCCCCTGTCTGGAGGTCTTCCTGATGCTCCAGAGGAGCGGGACCACGCAGAGTCTGAGGCCGAAACGGGTCCCCTACTCGGCCTAAGTGGGGCAGTTGGTGGCCCCCTGTCTGGAGGTCTTCCTGATGCTCCAGAGGAGCGGGACCACTCCGAGTCTGAGGCCGAAACGGGTCCCCTATTCGGCCTAAGTGGTGCAGTTGGTGGCCCCCTGTCTGGAGGTCTTCCTGATGCTCCAGAGGAGCGGGACCACGCAGAGTCTGAGGCCGAAACGGGTCCCCTACTCGGCCTAAGTGGGGCAGTTGGTGGCCCCCTGTCTGGAGGTCTTCCTGATGCTCCAGAGGAGCGGGACCACGCAGAGTCTGAGTCCGAAACGGGTCCCCTATTCGGCCTAAGTGGTGCAGTTGGTGGGCCCCTGTCTGGAGGTCTTCCTGAGGCTCCAGAGCAGCGGGTCCACTCAGAGTCTGAGTCCGAAATGGGTCCCCTACTCGGACTGAGTTGTGCAGTGAGTCGGTGTGAGCCTGGAGGAATGAAAATCCAAGCGTTATTTTTCTAAGTTCTTTTTTTGCTAGACTCCCATGGGTTCGTTTTAGACTACCATGGGTTGTGTTTAGAATCCCATGGGTTCATTTTAGACTCCCATGGGTTCGTTTTAGACTACCAGGGATGGTGATATATACCAGGGGTGTCGAAAATAAGAAGTTTCACAGTCCGCTCACTGTGGATTCATGGGCTTCGCCTGATACCGTTTTGTGGGCCTGTTTTGCAGGACAGTGGTTGTTTGGCATATAGGAAAGGTGGCCCCTGGCCCTGGAGGTCTTCCTGAGGCTCCAGAGGAGCGGGACCACGTGGCGTCTAAGGCCGAAAGGTGTCCCCTGGTCGGACTGAGTGGTGCCGTTGGTGGCCCCCGGTCTGGAGGTCTTCCTGAGGCTCCAGAGGAGCGGGACCACGTGGCGTCTAAGGCCGAAACGGGTCCCCTACTCGGCCCAAGTGGTGCAGTTGGTGGCCCCTGGTCTGGGGGTCTCTAGAACCATCCAGGGGTGCGGGACCACTTGGCGTCTAAGTCCGAAACGGGTCCCCTACTCGGCCCATGTGGTGCAGTTAGTGGGCCCCCTGTCTGGAGGTCTTCCTGAGGCTCCAGAGGAGCGGGTCCACTCAGAGTCTGAGGCCGAAACAGGTCCCCCATTCGGCCTAAGTGGTGCAGTTGGTGGCCCCCTGTCTGGAGGTCTTCCTGAGGCTCCAGAGGAGAGGGACCACTCAGAGTCTGAGGCCGAAACGGGTCCCCTACTCGGCCTAAGTGGTGCAGTTGGTGGCCCCCTGTCTGGGGGTCTTGGTGAGGCTCCAGAGGAGCGGGTCCACTCAGAGTCTGAGGCCGAAACGGGTCCCCTACTCGGACAGAGTGGTGCAGTTGGTGGCCCCCTGTCTGGGGGTCTTGGTGAGGCTCCAGAGGAGCGGGTCCACTCAGAGTCTGAGGCCGAAACGGGTCCCCTACTCGGACAGAGTGGTGCAGTTGGTGGCCCCCTGTCTGGGGGTCTTGGTGAGGCTCCAGAGGAGCGGGACCACTCAGAGTCTGAGGCCGAAACGGGTCCCCTACTCGGACAGAGTGGTGCAGTTGGTGGCCCCCTGTCTGGGGGTCTTGGTGAGGCTCCAGAGGAGCGGGTCCACTCAGAGTCTGAGGCCGAAACGGGTCCCCTTCTCGGCCTAAGTGGTGC
>NW_027641224.1:60000-61832 GCF_949987615.1 Pollachius pollachius
TGGGCCTATGGGGGGAAGCTGTAAACACACATCCCCGAGTTGAGGCTCCTATTCCTGGGTAGGGATGGAGTGTGTGTGTGGGTATGGGTCTACAGGGGGAGATGGAAACACTTATCCCAGAGCTGGGCCTCCAATTCCTGGGTAGGGATAGAGTGAGTGTGGGCCTATGGGGGGAAGCTGTAAACACACATCCCCGAGTTGAGGCTCCTATTCCTGGGTAGGGATGGAGTGTGTGTGTGTGTGGGTATGGGTCTACAGGGGGAGATGGAAACACTTATCCCAGAGCTGGGCCTCCAATTCCTGGGTAGGGATAGAGTGAGTGTGGGCCTATGGGGGGAAGCTGTAAACACACATCCCCGAGTTGAGGCTCCTATTCCTGGGTAGGGATGGAGTGTGTGTGTGTGTGTGTGTGTGTGTGTGTGTGTGTGTGTGTGTGTGTGTGTGTGTGTGTGTGTGTGTGTGTGTGTGTGTGTGTGTGTGTGTGTGTGTGTGTGTGTGTGTGTGTGTGGGTATGGGTCTACAGGGGGAGATGGAAACACTTATCCCAGAGCTGGGCCTCCAATTCCTGGGTAGGGATAGAGTGAGTGTGGGCCTATGGGGGGAAGCTGTAAACACACATCCCCGAGTTGAGGCTCCTATTCCTGGGTAGGGATGGAGGTATTTTGTGTGTGGGGACTATAGGGGGAAGCTGGAAACACACACACCAGAGCTGAGCCTCCTTTTCCTGGGTAGAAATAGAGGTATTTTGTGTGTGGGGACTATAGGGGGAAGCTGGAAACACACACACCAGTGCTGAGCCTCCTATTCCTGGGTAGAGATAGAGGTGTTGTGTGTGTGTGGGGGGGCCTATAGGGGGAAGCTGGAAACACACACACCAGAGCTGAGCCTCCTTTTCCTGGGTAGAAATAGAGGTATTTTGTGTGTGGGGACTATAGGGGGAAGCTGGAAACACACACACACCAGTGCTGAGCCTCCTATTCCTGGGTAGAGACAGAGGACTTGTGTGTTTGGGCCTATAGGGGGAAGCTGGAAACACTCATCCCAGAGCTGAGCCTCCTATTCCTGGGTAGAGATAGAGGTGTTGTGTGTGTGTGGGGGGGCCTATAGGGGGAAGCTGGAAACACACACACCAGAGCTGAGCCTCCTTTTCCTGGGTAGAAATAGAGGTATTTTGTCTGTGGGGACTATAGGGGGAAGCTGGAAACACACACACCAGAGCTGAGCCTCCTTTTCCTGGGTAGAAATAGAGGTATTTTGTGTGTGGGGACTATAGGGGGAAGCTGGAAACACACACACCAGTGCTGAGCCTCCTATTCCTGGGTAGAGATAGAGGTGTTGTGTGTGTGTGTGGGCCTATAGGGGGAAGCTGGAAACACACACACCAGAGCTGAGCCTCCTTTTCCTGGGTAGAAATAGAGGTATTTTGTGTGTGGGGACTATAGGGGGAAGCTGGAAACACACACACACACACACACACACACCAGTGCTGAGCCTCCTATTCCTGGGTAGAGACAGAGGACTTGTGTGTTTGGGCCTATAGGGGGAAGCTGGAAACACTCATCCCAGAGCTGAGCCTCCTATTCCTGGGTAGAGATAGAGGTGTTGTGTGTGTGTGGGGGGGCCTATAGGGGGAAGCTGGAAACACACACACCAGAGCTGAGCCTCCTTTTCCTGGGTAGAAATAGAGGTATTTTGTCTGTGGGGACTATAGGGGGAAGCTGGAAACACACACACCAGAGCTGAGCCTCCTTTTCCTGGGTAGAGATAGAGGTGTTGTGTGTGTGTGTGGGGGGGCCTATAGGGGGAAGCTGGAAACACACACACCAGAGCTG
>NW_027641223.1:0-32500 GCF_949987615.1 Pollachius pollachius
TGGAAATGAAACGATATGCGAACCCGTTGCCTACGGCCTTCTTCGTAAGCTCGCACCTTTTTGAACAATTTACAAAATATAAAGAGAAAATCCGAACGGCTGACAGAAAGACTTGAGTGTCGGAAGTGTTGCTTTTTTAAAAGAAATAATAATCAAGCCCCCCACCCCCCCAGCACTTTACCCACAATGCATCTCTTTGCATGTCTGCATCTTCCACAGTGGAGCGGTAAGGGGCCCTTATCAAGGACTAGGTCTACCGTAGGCCAATAGCTGGATTTGCACTGGATTGCCATTCAAGGAATTCCGACGTTGTTACCCACACACTATGTGTCCCGTTCCCCCGGATTGAGTCTCGGGTTTGTTTCTGTTATTGGAGTAATCGTACACCAACTGAGACCCCCACATACCGTTGGTTTGTTCTAGATCAAAGTTCTAGATCAAAGGTTCAGCTGCTGTCTGGGGTCTGACCAGGGTGGGTCTAGCTACACACAGGGAGCCCTACTGACAGAGATATATAGATATATATACACACACACATACATACACACACACGGACCGTTTCCATGTGGTTTCGGTGCACATAAAAAAGCAAAAGGCTGTTTAATGGGGTCACCGGACGGAAACCTTTTCTCAGGTGGGTTCTCGTGATTCCTCAGCATGCGCTCGTGATACGACCCCCCCCAGTGTGTCCAAATGACGGTCTCCGGGTGGGGAGAGACCCCCCCCCCCTCTACCGCGACTCGTACAAAACTATGGACCCCGAGCTGATGTCCCTGCAGCCCCACCCTCACACCCCCACCCCAGCCCAGCTCCACCTCCACTACAGTGACCCCACCCCCCCCCCAGGTGTTGTACTCGTAGCTGTTTGTGTGTGTGTGTGTGTGTGTGTGTGTGTGTGTGTGTGTGTGTGTGTGTGTGTGTGTGTGTGTGTGTGTGTGTGTGTGTGTTTGTGCGTGCGTGCGTGCGTGCGTGCGTGTGTGTGCACGCGCCCCACCTCCACACACCCTCCGTACCAAGTTCAACCCATTCCTCCTCTGAGTAATAATGTATTTATTGGGAGACAAACAAGAAGAAACGACAAGTCTGTACATTTAGATTTTTCTTTTTTTTATGAATATGCACATAATCCAAGTTAATGCAAGAAAAAGAACAAAAAACAACTGACATGTTATATTTTTTCCCGCACTCTGATGAAGGGGGAAGACATTGGATGGTGTTCTGTTTCCAGAAAGTTCATGCAGCTGTTTTCTAAGCCTCGGTTCAAATGTATAATGTATGTGTAACCAGCAAGATTGACACTAATGTAAGTTGTGGTTTTGTTCTTTTTGCGTCTTTCTGTCTTCGTGGATTTTGACGTGTGCACACTAAAGTAGTGACGTTTCCTCCTCCGAGGCGCAAATAAAACCATATTAAGGCAACTTTTTACCAAAAACCCTCTTCCTATAGTGGCATTATAACATGGTCTACTAACAATCGTTATTATTCGTGCTTCGTTTGTTTACGCCTTTTACATATTTTTGTATTTTGCTCAAAGGCACGAAGGAAGGAGACGAACGAGATGGAGGAACAATAACAAAAAAAACGAAACTTTCGCCTTAGTCTGCCATGTACACGGAGGATTCACATTCTAGTGGTTTATAAAGCTATAATATAGTTTAACTTTTAACACATTTACATTCTTACACGCTGCCTAAACTTAAAACAAGCATGACATTAAACCGTACTCACCCACGCGTGCGCTTCCGTTTTGGAGCGTCTCAGACAGGTCAGCGGTGGGAATGTCTTTCTGAAGAAGATGAGGTGAGGACTGAACGGGTAACTGCTTTAAGAAGTAGAACAAAAAAATCGTCAAAGTGCCGGCTTTCTCGTCGGATGCCATGGAGTCTTGAGAACGTCAAAGAGGACAATCGGGATACCATAATCCAAAAACGGCTCATTTTATTTCTTTCTCCTCCGTGGATCTAGGGAGGGAAACGGTGGGGAGAGGTTTGTTAAAGGCTGCCTGCTTCCGCCGTCTTGAGTGAAGGAACGTCAAAACATTTTAAGAGTTTTTAGCTCAGATCAGTGAAAATATTTTACCAGCGAAGAGTTGCAGAGAAATGTTTGGTTGTTATGAAGGCATTTCGGGATTTTTCTTTCCATTTTTTTTTTTAATCAAAAAACGTTTTAAAATCCAATTTTTTTTTGGTTTTGGTTTATAGTATTCCAAGAGAAGCGCATCTTTATCCCTTTGATTTCTACCTCCGTAGTTAAATCTCCTGGTTTTATTTTGAGTTTCCATGCGTGTTGCGTTGTGAGTGGATGAGTCGTGGCTCCGAGGAGTCTATTCCTTTTGTAAGATGTTGCACAGAAACTGAATCCCTGCACAGTGCAAACTACTGTATGCATACACCAGTCTTTAACTGTAATCGCGCATTGTCTTTTCTTTAAAAAAAAAGTTCACTCATGTAACATAGAGAAATCACAGCAAGTTTATATATATATATATATATATATATATATATATATATATATATATATATATATATATATATATGCATATAGATATATATATATATGCATATAGATATGTATATATATATATATATGCATATAGATATATATATATGCATATAGATATAAATATTTGTGTTCATTTTTCTGTAAAGTCTTAGTGTTTCTTTTTGACTTTATTTTTGTAGGTGTGATAAAAAGTGTAAATTATATTATTCTCCCCTGTTTTTAAAAAAATGGCGAGATTGTTAGCTGCACAGGAAGGAAAATGAACTCATGATTTGTGTTTTGTGGAATTAAAGAAAAACGATGAAAATATTGACAGTGCCTATGAAACTTTTATTTTGTCAACTGAATTTAATGAGTCTGTTAATAATTTAGTACTTTTTGTCAAGTTAGTGTTCAAGTCCAAGTCTTTTTATCAAATTAGCAGTCTAATTAGCAAGAAGGAAAAATTCTCAATTGCAAGCAGCAATGCCAGACCTATCAAAGTACATGGGCCTACACATGTGAAAGCTTAATAAGACTCATACAGCTGATGCAGGTATACATATGCATACAGATCAGCTGGCACTATATTTAATCCAGTAGAGGTTGTAGTTCAAAACCTGAATAATAGTAGTAATATTGTCGCTTAATAAATCGTTGTGTAAGCCATACTTCATTCACGGCCTCTTCTAAGGTCATTACTATGGTGTCGGCCCCTGCAGTTCACCCACATAACCTCTAGGGGTCGCTGTGTCCCTGTTGAACACTGTTGATGCTTACGTTTATAACGGAAGCTTACGTTTCTTGTTGTATTGTTTAACCTGGGTAAGTCTAATAAATCAAACTATATTGAT
Source organism: Pollachius pollachius (assembly GCF_949987615.1). Classification (NCBI taxonomy): domain Eukaryota; kingdom Metazoa; phylum Chordata; class Actinopteri; order Gadiformes; family Gadidae; genus Pollachius; species Pollachius pollachius. The sequence goes on from NW_027641223.1 coordinate 3,336, forward strand.
ATTTTTCATTTTATTTCACTAAATGCGAGTGAAACCCCAAAGCACTCGTCCAACGTGAAAGATGATGATTTAACGCTATATGATCTAACAGTCCACTTTTGTCCTCTCATCCAAGTCCCAACGAAAGTGAAACTAAATGATAACGTTGCCTTGGTGCCCTTGTCGATTACCATGTCTCGTCGAGGACCAAGTATGTCTTAAGTAGCCTTCTCGTGACGTGATGGTGCCTACCTCCTCATACTAGAGGCAGATAGTGATGTCCTACAACAGGAATGCGAGCAGAAACAGAATCGCAGCTCGTCTGGACAACATTCCTTACTCAGGTACTGTGGCATGTCGTGTACTGGCTCTTTCTTTTTAAAGTGTGGTACGTTTGTTAGTTGTCTTACAATGCACTCGATCCTCGTTTGCAGACTATCGCGGTACTAACAACCCCGCGACCCTCTGCTATCTGACCAGCGTGCTGCATGTCCTATCCATGACCCCTCGGTTCCCAGAGGCAGTGAAAAGGTTTGGTGTCGTTGTATTTCATTGATGAAAACTGACGATGATTATTATATTATACACAATTAAATAAACGTCTCCACACCAGAGTCAGTTGGAAAAAGTGTAAAATCAGATGTATCCATGGTGGCAAACCAGTTTCCATTGAGGATTAATTAAATGAATCCAATGCAATCCAAAACTTGTCAAAATCGACCTTCAAGTGACGTCACAAGTGGGATTGTCAATCCCTTTGTGTGATGGACAGATCAGCCTATCCAGTGGACTGTAGCAACTGGTGGGCGGATCTTTCCATTGTACATCTGGATGGAGCACTCCCTCTCATGTGAAATTGCCTAATTAACCGGATGTTAAAATATTGTTTTTATTTATTTTTAGGGGATCAGCTACATATTCACTCTACTTAGACCCTAACTTGGATAAGCTGTTTTCGGATTTGGAGAAGTGTACGGCTGACATAGATGACATTGCAATGGCATTGGGGATCACAGGGGTAAATTGTAAGTAATGCCTTCAGTAAGAAGACGTCTTTTGGCCAAGTATTGTTAAAACACAGTTGAAGCTCTTATAACACTCATTATGGGTCTGCTCCTTGCATGTATCTGGGGATGGATAACTAGAAAATAACACACATTGACCAATGCTGGTGCTTTGACACACAGAAGTAAAACACCTGTCTAACTGTGCAATGTTAATGCTTGGGGTTAACACCTGTGTTTTCCCTGCTTATACAGCTCAGCTGTGTGTTATATTTCCTAGTAAAATCACATTGCATTGACCGCCTCCATTTTGGAAGCCTAGGAGCATAGGAATGTTAGTTGTTGTGTTAGTAGTAATGTTATGTTGGTCATTGTTTAGTAATACATTGTGAAATGATTGGTCGTTATGGGGAGACACTGTAGTGTTTAAAACTGAGAGACCCCCCCCCCCTCTACCGCGACTCGTACAAAACTATGGACCCCGAGCTGATGTCCCTGCAGCCCCACCCTCACACCCCCACCCCAGCCCAGCTCCACCTCCACTACAGTGACCCCACCCCCCCCCCAGGTGTTGTACTCGTAGCTGTTGTGTGTGTGTGTGTGTGTGTGTGTGTGTGTGTGTGTGTGTGTGTGTGTGTGTGTGTGTGTGTGTGTGTGTGTGTGTGTGTGTTTGTGCGTGCGTGCGTGCGTGCGTGCGTGTGTGTGCACGCGCCCCACCTCCACACACCCTCCGTACCAAGTTCAACCCATTCCTCCTCTGAGTAATAATGTATTTATTGGGAGACAAACAAGAAGAAACGACAAGTCTGTACATTTAGATTTTTCTTTTTTTTATGAATATGCACATAATCCAAGTTAATGCAAGAAAAAGAACAAAAAACAACTGACATGTTATATTTTTTCCCGCACTCTGATGAAGGGGGAAGACATTGGATGGTGTTCTGTTTCCAGAAAGTTCATGCAGCTGTTTTCTAAGCCTCGGTTCAAATGTATAATGTATGTGTAACCAGCAAGATTGACACTAATGTAAGTTGTGGTTTTGTTCTTTTTGCGTCTTTCTGTCTTCGTGGATTTTGACGTGTGCACACTAAAGTAGTGACGTTTCCTCCTCCGAGGCGCAAATAAAACCATATTAAGGCAACTTTTTACCAAAAACCCTCTTCCTATAGTGGCATTATAACATGGTCTACTAACAATCGTTATTATTCGTGCTTCGTTTGTTTACGCCTTTTACATATTTTTGTATTTTGCTCAAAGGCACGAAGGAAGGAGACGAACGAGATGGAGGAACAATAACAAAAAAAACGAAACTTTCGCCTTAGTCTGCCATGTACACGGAGGATTCACATTCTAGTGGTTTATAAAGCTATAATATAGTTTAACTTTTAACACATTTACATTCTTACACGCTGCCTAAACTTAAAACAAGCATGACATTAAACCGTACTCACCCACGCGTGCGCTTCCGTTTTGGAGCGTCTCAGACAGGTCAGCGGTGGGAATGTCTTTCTGAAGAAGATGAGGTGAGGACTGAACGGGTAACTGCTTTAAGAAGTAGAACAAAAAAATCGTCAAAGTGCCGGCTTTCTCGTCGGATGCCATGGAGTCTTGAGAACGTCAAAGAGGACAATCGGGATACCATAATCCAAAAACGGCTCATTTTATTTCTTTCTCCTCCGTGGATCTAGGGAGGGAAACGGTGGGGAGAGGTTTGTTAAAGGCTGCCTGCTTCCGCCGTCTTGAGTGAAGGAACGTCAAAACATTTTAAGAGTTTTTAGCTCAGATCAGTGAAAATATTTTACCAGCGAAGAGTTGCAGAGAAATGTTTGGTTGTTATGAAGGCATTTCGGGATTTTTCTTTCCATTTTTTTTTTTAATCAAAAAACGTTTTAAAATCCAATTTTTTTTTGGTTTTGGTTTATAGTATTCCAAGAGAAGCGCATCTTTATCCCTTTGATTTCTACCTCCGTAGTTAAATCTCCTGGTTTTATTTTGAGTTTCCATGCGTGTTGCGTTGTGAGTGGATGAGTCGTGGCTCCGAGGAGTCTATTCCTTTTGTAAGATGTTGCACAGAAACTGAATCCCTGCACAGTGCAAACTACTGTATGCATACACCAGTCTTTAACTGTAATCGCGCATTGTCTTTTCTTTAAAAAAAAAGTTCACTCATGTAACATAGAGAAATCACAGCAAGTTTATATATATATATATATATATATATATATATATATATATATATATATATATATATATATATGCATATAGATATATATATATATGCATATAGATATGTATATATATATATATATGCATATAGATATATATATATGCATATAGATATAAATATTTGTGTTCATTTTTCTGTAAAGTCTTAGTGTTTCTTTTTGACTTTATTTTTGTAGGTGTGATAAAAAGTGTAAATTATATTATTCTCCCCTGTTTTTAAAAAAATGGCGAGATTGTTAGCTGCACAGGAAGGAAAATGAACTCATGATTTGTGTTTTGTGGAATTAAAGAAAAACGATGAAAATATTGACAGTGCCTATGAAACTTTTATTTTGTCAACTGAATTTAATGAGTCTGTTAATAATTTAGTACTTTTTGTCAAGTTAGTGTTCAAGTCCAAGTCTTTTTATCAAATTAGCAGTCTAATTAGCAAGAAGGAAAAATTCTCAATTGCAAGCAGCAATGCCAGACCTATCAAAGTACATGGGCCTACACATGTGAAAGCTTAATAAGACTCATACAGCTGATGCAGGTATACATATGCATACAGATCAGCTGGCACTATATTTAATCCAGTAGAGGTTGTAGTTCAAAACCTGAATAATAGTAGTAATATTGTCGCTTAATAAATCGTTGTGTAAGCCATACTTCATTCACGGCCTCTTCTAAGGTCATTACTATGGTGTCGGCCCCTGCAGTTCACCCACATAACCTCTAGGGGTCGCTGTGTCCCTGTTGAACACTGTTGATGCTTACGTTTATAACGGAAGCTTACGTTTCTTGTTGTATTGTTTAACCTGGGTAAGTCTAATAAATCAAACTATATTGATATTTTTCATTTTATTTCACTAAATGCGAGTGAAACCCCAAAGCACTCGTCCAACGTGAAAGATGATGATTTAACGCTATATGATCTAACAGTCCACTTTTGTCCTCTCATCCAAGTCCCAACGAAAGTGAAACTAAATGATAACGTTGCCTTGGTGCCCTTGTCGATTACCATGTCTCGTCGAGGACCAAGTATGTCTTAAGTAGCCTTCTCGTGACGTGATGGTGCCTACCTCCTCATACTAGAGGCAGATAGTGATGTCCTACAACAGGAATGCGAGCAGAAACAGAATCGCAGCTCGTCTGGACAACATTCCTTACTCAGGTACTGTGGCATGTCGTGTACTGGCTCTTTCTTTTTAAAGTGTGGTACGTTTGTTAGTTGTCTTACAATGCACTCGATCCTCGTTTGCAGACTATCGCGGTACTAACAACCCCGCGACCCTCTGCTATCTGACCAGCGTGCTGCATGTCCTATCCATGACCCCTCGGTTCCCAGAGGCAGTGAAAAGGTTTGGTGTCGTTGTATTTCATTGATGAAAACTGACGATGATTATTATATTATACACAATTAAATAAACGTCTCCACACCAGAGTCAGTTGGAAAAAGTGTAAAATCAGATGTATCCATGGTGGCAAACCAGTTTCCATTGAGGATTAATTAAATGAATCCAATGCAATCCAAAACTTGTCAAAATCGACCTTCAAGTGACGTCACAAGTGGGATTGTCAATCCCTTTGTGTGATGGACAGATCAGCCTATCCAGTGGACTGTAGCAACTGGTGGGCGGATCTTTCCATTGTACATCTGGATGGAGCACTCCCTCTCATGTGAAATTGCCTAATTAACCGGATGTTAAAATATTGTTTTTATTTATTTTTAGGGGATCAGCTACATATTCACTCTACTTAGACCCTAACTTGGATAAGCTGTTTTCGGATTTGGAGAAGTGTACGGCTGACATAGATGACATTGCAATGGCATTGGGGATCACAGGGGTAAATTGTAAGTAATGCCTTCAGTAAGAAGACGTCTTTTGGCCAAGTATTGTTAAAACACAGTTGAAGCTCTTATAACACTCATTATGGGTCTGCTCCTTGCATGTATCTGGGGATGGATAACTAGAAAATAACACACATTGACCAATGCTGGTGCTTTGACACACAGAAGTAAAACACCTGTCTAACTGTGCAATGTTAATGCTTGGGGTTAACACCTGTGTTTTCCCTGCTTATACAGCTCAGCTGTGTGTTATATTTCCTAGTAAAATCACATTGCATTGACCGCCTCCATTTTGGAAGCCTAGGAGCATAGGAATGTTAGTTGTTGTGTTAGTAGTAATGTTATGTTGGTCATTGTTTAGTAATACATTGTGAAATGATTGGTCGTTATGGGGAGACACTGTAGTGTTTAAAACTGAGAGACCCCCCCCCCCTCTACCGCGACTCGTACAAAACTATGGACCCCGAGCTGATGTCCCTGCAGCCCCACCCTCACACCCCCACCCCAGCCCAGCTCCACCTCCACTACAGTGACCCCACCCCCCCCCCAGGTGTTGTACTCGTAGCTGTTGTGTGTGTGTGTGTGTGTGTGTGTGTGTGTGTGTGTGTGTGTGTGTGTGTGTGTGTGTGTGTGTGTGTGTGTGTGTGTGTGTTTGTGCGTGCGTGCGTGCGTGCGTGCGTGTGTGTGCACGCGCCCCACCTCCACACACCCTCCGTACCAAGTTCAACCCATTCCTCCTCTGAGTAATAATGTATTTATTGGGAGACAAACAAGAAGAAACGACAAGTCTGTACATTTAGATTTTTCTTTTTTTTATGAATATGCACATAATCCAAGTTAATGCAAGAAAAAGAACAAAAAACAACTGACATGTTATATTTTTTCCCGCACTCTGATGAAGGGGGAAGACATTGGATGGTGTTCTGTTTCCAGAAAGTTCATGCAGCTGTTTTCTAAGCCTCGGTTCAAATGTATAATGTATGTGTAACCAGCAAGATTGACACTAATGTAAGTTGTGGTTTTGTTCTTTTTGCGTCTTTCTGTCTTCGTGGATTTTGACGTGTGCACACTAAAGTAGTGACGTTTCCTCCTCCGAGGCGCAAATAAAACCATATTAAGGCAACTTTTTACCAAAAACCCTCTTCCTATAGTGGCATTATAACATGGTCTACTAACAATCGTTATTATTCGTGCTTCGTTTGTTTACGCCTTTTACATATTTTTGTATTTTGCTCAAAGGCACGAAGGAAGGAGACGAACGAGATGGAGGAACAATAACAAAAAAAACGAAACTTTCGCCTTAGTCTGCCATGTACACGGAGGATTCACATTCTAGTGGTTTATAAAGCTATAATATAGTTTAACTTTTAACACATTTACATTCTTACACGCTGCCTAAACTTAAAACAAGCATGACATTAAACCGTACTCACCCACGCGTGCGCTTCCGTTTTGGAGCGTCTCAGACAGGTCAGCGGTGGGAATGTCTTTCTGAAGAAGATGAGGTGAGGACTGAACGGGTAACTGCTTTAAGAAGTAGAACAAAAAAATCGTCAAAGTGCCGGCTTTCTCGTCGGATGCCATGGAGTCTTGAGAACGTCAAAGAGGACAATCGGGATACCATAATCCAAAAACGGCTCATTTTATTTCTTTCTCCTCCGTGGATCTAGGGAGGGAAACGGTGGGGAGAGGTTTGTTAAAGGCTGCCTGCTTCCGCCGTCTTGAGTGAAGGAACGTCAAAACATTTTAAGAGTTTTTAGCTCAGATCAGTGAAAATATTTTACCAGCGAAGAGTTGCAGAGAAATGTTTGGTTGTTATGAAGGCATTTCGGGATTTTTCTTTCCATTTTTTTTTTTAATCAAAAAACGTTTTAAAATCCAATTTTTTTTTGGTTTTGGTTTATAGTATTCCAAGAGAAGCGCATCTTTATCCCTTTGATTTCTACCTCCGTAGTTAAATCTCCTGGTTTTATTTTGAGTTTCCATGCGTGTTGCGTTGTGAGTGGATGAGTCGTGGCTCCGAGGAGTCTATTCCTTTTGTAAGATGTTGCACAGAAACTGAATCCCTGCACAGTGCAAACTACTGTATGCATACACCAGTCTTTAACTGTAATCGCGCATTGTCTTTTCTTTAAAAAAAAAGTTCACTCATGTAACATAGAGAAATCACAGCAAGTTATATATATATATATATATATATATATATATATATATATATATATATATATATATATATATATATATATGCATATAGATATATATATATATGCATATAGATATGTATATATATATATATATGCATATAGATATATATATATGCATATAGATATAAATATTTGTGTTCATTTTTCTGTAAAGTCTTAGTGTTTCTTTTTGACTTTATTTTTGTAGGTGTGATAAAAAGTGTAAATTATATTATTCTCCCCTGTTTTTAAAAAAATGGCGAGATTGTTAGCTGCACAGGAAGGAAAATGAACTCATGATTTGTGTTTTGTGGAATTAAAGAAAAACGATGAAAATATTGACAGTGCCTATGAAACTTTTATTTTGTCAACTGAATTTAATGAGTCTGTTAATAATTTAGTACTTTTTGTCAAGTTAGTGTTCAAGTCCAAGTCTTTTTATCAAATTAGCAGTCTAATTAGCAAGAAGGAAAAATTCTCAATTGCAAGCAGCAATGCCAGACCTATCAAAGTACATGGGCCTACACATGTGAAAGCTTAATAAGACTCATACAGCTGATGCAGGTATACATATGCATACAGATCAGCTGGCACTATATTTAATCCAGTAGAGGTTGTAGTTCAAAACCTGAATAATAGTAGTAATATTGTCGCTTAATAAATCGTTGTGTAAGCCATACTTCATTCACGGCCTCTTCTAAGGTCATTACTATGGTGTCGGCCCCTGCAGTTCACCCACATAACCTCTAGGGGTCGCTGTGTCCCTGTTGAACACTGTTGATGCTTACGTTTATAACGGAAGCTTACGTTTCTTGTTGTATTGTTTAACCTGGGTAAGTCTAATAAATCAAACTATATTGATATTTTTCATTTTATTTCACTAAATGCGAGTGAAACCCCAAAGCACTCGTCCAACGTGAAAGATGATGATTTAACGCTATATGATCTAACAGTCCACTTTTGTCCTCTCATCCAAGTCCCAACGAAAGTGAAACTAAATGATAACGTTGCCTTGGTGCCCTTGTCGATTACCATGTCTCGTCGAGGACCAAGTATGTCTTAAGTAGCCTTCTCGTGACGTGATGGTGCCTACCTCCTCATACTAGAGGCAGATAGTGATGTCCTACAACAGGAATGCGAGCAGAAACAGAATCGCAGCTCGTCTGGACAACATTCCTTACTCAGGTACTGTGGCATGTCGTGTACTGGCTCTTTCTTTTTAAAGTGTGGTACGTTTGTTAGTTGTCTTACAATGCACTCGATCCTCGTTTGCAGACTATCGCGGTACTAACAACCCCGCGACCCTCTGCTATCTGACCAGCGTGCTGCATGTCCTATCCATGACCCCTCGGTTCCCAGAGGCAGTGAAAAGGTTTGGTGTCGTTGTATTTCATTGATGAAAACTGACGATGATTATTATATTATACACAATTAAATAAACGTCTCCACACCAGAGTCAGTTGGAAAAAGTGTAAAATCAGATGTATCCATGGTGGCAAACCAGTTTCCATTGAGGATTAATTAAATGAATCCAATGCAATCCAAAACTTGTCAAAATCGACCTTCAAGTGACGTCACAAGTGGGATTGTCAATCCCTTTGTGTGATGGACAGATCAGCCTATCCAGTGGACTGTAGCAACTGGTGGGCGGATCTTTCCATTGTACATCTGGATGGAGCACTCCCTCTCATGTGAAATTGCCTAATTAACCGGATGTTAAAATATTGTTTTTATTTATTTTTAGGGGATCAGCTACATATTCACTCTACTTAGACCCTAACTTGGATAAGCTGTTTTCGGATTTGGAGAAGTGTACGGCTGACATAGATGACATTGCAATGGCATTGGGGATCACAGGGGTAAATTGTAAGTAATGCCTTCAGTAAGAAGACGTCTTTTGGCCAAGTATTGTTAAAACACAGTTGAAGCTCTTATAACACTCATTATGGGTCTGCTCCTTGCATGTATCTGGGGATGGATAACTAGAAAATAACACACATTGACCAATGCTGGTGCTTTGACACACAGAAGTAAAACACCTGTCTAACTGTGCAATGTTAATGCTTGGGGTTAACACCTGTGTTTTCCCTGCTTATACAGCTCAGCTGTGTGTTATATTTCCTAGTAAAATCACATTGCATTGACCGCCTCCATTTTGGAAGCCTAGGAGCATAGGAATGTTAGTTGTTGTGTTAGTAGTAATGTTATGTTGGTCATTGTTTAGTAATACATTGTGAAATGATTGGTCGTTATGGGGAGACACTGTAGTGTTTAAAACTGAGAGACCCCCCCCCCCTCTACCGCGACTCGTACAAAACTATGGACCCCGAGCTGATGTCCCTGCAGCCCCACCCTCACACCCCCACCCCAGCCCAGCTCCACCTCCACTACAGTGACCCCACCCCCCCCCCAGGTGTTGTACTCGTAGCTGTTTGTGTGTGTGTGTGTGTGTGTGTGTGTGTGTGTGTGTGTGTGTGTGTGTGTGTGTGTGTGTGTGTGTGTGTGTGTGTGTGTTTGTGCGTGCGTGCGTGCGTGCGTGCGTGTGTGTGCACGCGCCCCACCTCCACACACCCTCCGTACCAAGTTCAACCCATTCCTCCTCTGAGTAATAATGTATTTATTGGGAGACAAACAAGAAGAAACGACAAGTCTGTACATTTAGATTTTTCTTTTTTTTATGAATATGCACATAATCCAAGTTAATGCAAGAAAAAGAACAAAAAACAACTGACATGTTATATTTTTTCCCGCACTCTGATGAAGGGGGAAGACATTGGATGGTGTTCTGTTTCCAGAAAGTTCATGCAGCTGTTTTCTAAGCCTCGGTTCAAATGTATAATGTATGTGTAACCAGCAAGATTGACACTAATGTAAGTTGTGGTTTTGTTCTTTTTGCGTCTTTCTGTCTTCGTGGATTTTGACGTGTGCACACTAAAGTAGTGACGTTTCCTCCTCCGAGGCGCAAATAAAACCATATTAAGGCAACTTTTTACCAAAAACCCTCTTCCTATAGTGGCATTATAACATGGTCTACTAACAATCGTTATTATTCGTGCTTCGTTTGTTTACGCCTTTTACATATTTTTGTATTTTGCTCAAAGGCACGAAGGAAGGAGACGAACGAGATGGAGGAACAATAACAAAAAAAACGAAACTTTCGCCTTAGTCTGCCATGTACACGGAGGATTCACATTCTAGTGGTTTATAAAGCTATAATATAGTTTAACTTTTAACACATTTACATTCTTACACGCTGCCTAAACTTAAAACAAGCATGACATTAAACCGTACTCACCCACGCGTGCGCTTCCGTTTTGGAGCGTCTCAGACAGGTCAGCGGTGGGAATGTCTTTCTGAAGAAGATGAGGTGAGGACTGAACGGGTAACTGCTTTAAGAAGTAGAACAAAAAAATCGTCAAAGTGCCGGCTTTCTCGTCGGATGCCATGGAGTCTTGAGAACGTCAAAGAGGACAATCGGGATACCATAATCCAAAAACGGCTCATTTTATTTCTTTCTCCTCCGTGGATCTAGGGAGGGAAACGGTGGGGAGAGGTTTGTTAAAGGCTGCCTGCTTCCGCCGTCTTGAGTGAAGGAACGTCAAAACATTTTAAGAGTTTTTAGCTCAGATCAGTGAAAATATTTTACCAGCGAAGAGTTGCAGAGAAATGTTTGGTTGTTATGAAGGCATTTCGGGATTTTTCTTTCCATTTTTTTTTTTAATCAAAAAACGTTTTAAAATCCAATTTTTTTTTGGTTTTGGTTTATAGTATTCCAAGAGAAGCGCATCTTTATCCCTTTGATTTCTACCTCCGTAGTTAAATCTCCTGGTTTTATTTTGAGTTTCCATGCGTGTTGCGTTGTGAGTGGATGAGTCGTGGCTCCGAGGAGTCTATTCCTTTTGTAAGATGTTGCACAGAAACTGAATCCCTGCACAGTGCAAACTACTGTATGCATACACCAGTCTTTAACTGTAATCGCGCATTGTCTTTTCTTTAAAAAAAAAGTTCACTCATGTAACATAGAGAAATCACAGCAAGTTTATATATATATATATATATATATATATATATATATATATATATATATATATATATATATATATATATGCATATAGATATATATATATATGCATATAGATATGTATATATATATATATATGCATATAGATATATATATATGCATATAGATATAAATATTTGTGTTCATTTTTCTGTAAAGTCTTAGTGTTTCTTTTTGACTTTATTTTTGTAGGTGTGATAAAAAGTGTAAATTATATTATTCTCCCCTGTTTTTAAAAAAATGGCGAGATTGTTAGCTGCACAGGAAGGAAAATGAACTCATGATTTGTGTTTTGTGGAATTAAAGAAAAACGATGAAAATATTGACAGTGCCTATGAAACTTTTATTTTGTCAACTGAATTTAATGAGTCTGTTAATAATTTAGTACTTTTTGTCAAGTTAGTGTTCAAGTCCAAGTCTTTTTATCAAATTAGCAGTCTAATTAGCAAGAAGGAAAAATTCTCAATTGCAAGCAGCAATGCCAGACCTATCAAAGTACATGGGCCTACACATGTGAAAGCTTAATAAGACTCATACAGCTGATGCAGGTATACATATGCATACAGATCAGCTGGCACTATATTTAATCCAGTAGAGGTTGTAGTTCAAAACCTGAATAATAGTAGTAATATTGTCGCTTAATAAATCGTTGTGTAAGCCATACTTCATTCACGGCCTCTTCTAAGGTCATTACTATGGTGTCGGCCCCTGCAGTTCACCCACATAACCTCTAGGGGTCGCTGTGTCCCTGTTGAACACTGTTGATGCTTACGTTTATAACGGAAGCTTACGTTTCTTGTTGTATTGTTTAACCTGGGTAAGTCTAATAAATCAAACTATATTGATATTTTTCATTTTATTTCACTAAATGCGAGTGAAACCCCAAAGCACTCGTCCAACGTGAAAGATGATGATTTAACGCTATATGATCTAACAGTCCACTTTTGTCCTCTCATCCAAGTCCCAACGAAAGTGAAACTAAATGATAACGTTGCCTTGGTGCCCTTGTCGATTACCATGTCTCGTCGAGGACCAAGTATGTCTTAAGTAGCCTTCTCGTGACGTGATGGTGCCTACCTCCTCATACTAGAGGCAGATAGTGATGTCCTACAACAGGAATGCGAGCAGAAACAGAATCGCAGCTCGTCTGGACAACATTCCTTACTCAGGTACTGTGGCATGTCGTGTACTGGCTCTTTCTTTTTAAAGTGTGGTACGTTTGTTAGTTGTCTTACAATGCACTCGATCCTCGTTTGCAGACTATCGCGGTACTAACAACCCCGCGACCCTCTGCTATCTGACCAGCGTGCTGCATGTCCTATCCATGACCCCTCGGTTCCCAGAGGCAGTGAAAAGGTTTGGTGTCGTTGTATTTCATTGATGAAAACTGACGATGATTATTATATTATACACAATTAAATAAACGTCTCCACACCAGAGTCAGTTGGAAAAAGTGTAAAATCAGATGTATCCATGGTGGCAAACCAGTTTCCATTGAGGATTAATTAAATGAATCCAATGCAATCCAAAACTTGTCAAAATCGACCTTCAAGTGACGTCACAAGTGGGATTGTCAATCCCTTTGTGTGATGGACAGATCAGCCTATCCAGTGGACTGTAGCAACTGGTGGGCGGATCTTTCCATTGTACATCTGGATGGAGCACTCCCTCTCATGTGAAATTGCCTAATTAACCGGATGTTAAAATATTGTTTTTATTTATTTTTAGGGGATCAGCTACATATTCACTCTACTTAGACCCTAACTTGGATAAGCTGTTTTCGGATTTGGAGAAGTGTACGGCTGACATAGATGACATTGCAATGGCATTGGGGATCACAGGGGTAAATTGTAAGTAATGCCTTCAGTAAGAAGACGTCTTTTGGCCAAGTATTGTTAAAACACAGTTGAAGCTCTTATAACACTCATTATGGGTCTGCTCCTTGCATGTATCTGGGGATGGATAACTAGAAAATAACACACATTGACCAATGCTGGTGCTTTGACACACAGAAGTAAAACACCTGTCTAACTGTGCAATGTTAATGCTTGGGGTTAACACCTGTGTTTTCCCTGCTTATACAGCTCAGCTGTGTGTTATATTTCCTAGTAAAATCACATTGCATTGACCGCCTCCATTTTGGAAGCCTAGGAGCATAGGAATGTTAGTTGTTGTGTTAGTAGTAATGTTATGTTGGTCATTGTTTAGTAATACATTGTGAAATGATTGGTCGTTATGGGGAGACACTGTAGTGTTTAAAACTGAGAGACCCCCCCCCCCTCTACCGCGACTCGTACAAAACTATGGACCCCGAGCTGATGTCCCTGCAGCCCCACCCTCACACCCCCACCCCAGCCCAGCTCCACCTCCACTACAGTGACCCCACCCCCCCCCCAGGTGTTGTACTCGTAGCTGTTTGTGTGTGTGTGTGTGTGTGTGTGTGTGTGTGTGTGTGTGTGTGTGTGTGTGTGTGTGTGTGTGTGTGTGTGTGTGTGTGTTTGTGCGTGCGTGCGTGCGTGCGTGCGTGTGTGTGCACGCGCCCCACCTCCACACACCCTCCGTACCAAGTTCAACCCATTCCTCCTCTGAGTAATAATGTATTTATTGGGAGACAAACAAGAAGAAACGACAAGTCTGTACATTTAGATTTTTCTTTTTTTTATGAATATGCACATAATCCAAGTTAATGCAAGAAAAAGAACAAAAAACAACTGACATGTTATATTTTTTCCCGCACTCTGATGAAGGGGGAAGACATTGGATGGTGTTCTGTTTCCAGAAAGTTCATGCAGCTGTTTTCTAAGCCTCGGTTCAAATGTATAATGTATGTGTAACCAGCAAGATTGACACTAATGTAAGTTGTGGTTTTGTTCTTTTTGCGTCTTTCTGTCTTCGTGGATTTTGACGTGTGCACACTAAAGTAGTGACGTTTCCTCCTCCGAGGCGCAAATAAAACCATATTAAGGCAACTTTTTACCAAAAACCCTCTTCCTATAGTGGCATTATAACATGGTCTACTAACAATCGTTATTATTCGTGCTTCGTTTGTTTACGCCTTTTACATATTTTTGTATTTTGCTCAAAGGCACGAAGGAAGGAGACGAACGAGATGGAGGAACAATAACAAAAAAAACGAAACTTTCGCCTTAGTCTGCCATGTACACGGAGGATTCACATTCTAGTGGTTTATAAAGCTATAATATAGTTTAACTTTTAACACATTTACATTCTTACACGCTGCCTAAACTTAAAACAAGCATGACATTAAACCGTACTCACCCACGCGTGCGCTTCCGTTTTGGAGCGTCTCAGACAGGTCAGCGGTGGGAATGTCTTTCTGAAGAAGATGAGGTGAGGACTGAACGGGTAACTGCTTTAAGAAGTAGAACAAAAAAATCGTCAAAGTGCCGGCTTTCTCGTCGGATGCCATGGAGTCTTGAGAACGTCAAAGAGGACAATCGGGATACCATAATCCAAAAACGGCTCATTTTATTTCTTTCTCCTCCGTGGATCTAGGGAGGGAAACGGTGGGGAGAGGTTTGTTAAAGGCTGCCTGCTTCCGCCGTCTTGAGTGAAGGAACGTCAAAACATTTTAAGAGTTTTTAGCTCAGATCAGTGAAAATATTTTACCAGCGAAGAGTTGCAGAGAAATGTTTGGTTGTTATGAAGGCATTTCGGGATTTTTCTTTCCATTTTTTTTTTTAATCAAAAAACGTTTTAAAATCCAATTTTTTTTTGGTTTTGGTTTATAGTATTCCAAGAGAAGCGCATCTTTATCCCTTTGATTTCTACCTCCGTAGTTAAATCTCCTGGTTTTATTTTGAGTTTCCATGCGTGTTGCGTTGTGAGTGGATGAGTCGTGGCTCCGAGGAGTCTATTCCTTTTGTAAGATGTTGCACAGAAACTGAATCCCTGCACAGTGCAAACTACTGTATGCATACACCAGTCTTTAACTGTAATCGCGCATTGTCTTTTCTTTAAAAAAAAAGTTCACTCATGTAACATAGAGAAATCACAGCAAGTTATATATATATATATATATATATATATATATATATATATATATATATATATATATATATATGCATATAGATATATATATATATGCATATAGATATGTATATATATATATATATGCATATAGATATATATATATATGCATATAGATATAAATATTTGTGTTCATTTTTCTGTAAAGTCTTAGTGTTTCTTTTTGACTTTATTTTTGTAGGTGTGATAAAAAGTGTAAATTATATTATTCTCCCCTGTTTTTAAAAAAATGGCGAGATTGTTAGCTGCACAGGAAGGAAAATGAACTCATGATTTGTGTTTTGTGGAATTAAAGAAAAACGATGAAAATATTGACAGTGCCTATGAAACTTTTATTTTGTCAACTGAATTTAATGAGTCTGTTAATAATTTAGTACTTTTTGTCAAGTTAGTGTTCAAGTCCAAGTCTTTTTATCAAATTAGCAGTCTAATTAGCAAGAAGGAAAAATTCTCAATTGCAAGCAGCAATGCCAGACCTATCAAAGTACATGGGCCTACACATGTGAAAGCTTAATAAGACTCATACAGCTGATGCAGGTATACATATGCATACAGATCAGCTGGCACTATATTTAATCCAGTAGAGGTTGTAGTTCAAAACCTGAATAATAGTAGTAATATTGTCGCTTAATAAATCGTTGTGTAAGCCATACTTCATTCACGGCCTCTTCTAAGGTCATTACTATGGTGTCGGCCCCTGCAGTTCACCCACATAACCTCTAGGGGTCGCTGTGTCCCTGTTGAACACTGTTGATGCTTACGTTTATAACGGAAGCTTACGTTTCTTGTTGTATTGTTTAACCTGGGTAAGTCTAATAAATCAAACTATATTGATATTTTTCATTTTATTTCACTAAATGCGAGTGAAACCCCAAAGCACTCGTCCAACGTGAAAGATGATGATTTAACGCTATATGATCTAACAGTCCACTTTTGTCCTCTCATCCAAGTCCCAACGAAAGTGAAACTAAATGATAACGTTGCCTTGGTGCCCTTGTCGATTACCATGTCTCGTCGAGGACCAAGTATGTCTTAAGTAGCCTTCTCGTGACGTGATGGTGCCTACCTCCTCATACTAGAGGCAGATAGTGATGTCCTACAACAGGAATGCGAGCAGAAACAGAATCGCAGCTCGTCTGGACAACATTCCTTACTCAGGTACTGTGGCATGTCGTGTACTGGCTCTTTCTTTTTAAAGTGTGGTACGTTTGTTAGTTGTCTTACAATGCACTCGATCCTCGTTTGCAGACTATCGCGGTACTAACAACCCCGCGACCCTCTGCTATCTGACCAGCGTGCTGCATGTCCTATCCATGACCCCTCGGTTCCCAGAGGCAGTGAAAAGGTTTGGTGTCGTTGTATTTCATTGATGAAAACTGACGATGATTATTATATTATACACAATTAAATAAACGTCTCCACACCAGAGTCAGTTGGAAAAAGTGTAAAATCAGATGTATCCATGGTGGCAAACCAGTTTCCATTGAGGATTAATTAAATGAATCCAATGCAATCCAAAACTTGTCAAAATCGACCTTCAAGTGACGTCACAAGTGGGATTGTCAATCCCTTTGTGTGATGGACAGATCAGCCTATCCAGTGGACTGTAGCAACTGGTGGGCGGATCTTTCCATTGTACATCTGGATGGAGCACTCCCTCTCATGTGAAATTGCCTAATTAACCGGATGTTAAAATATTGTTTTTATTTATTTTTAGGGGATCAGCTACATATTCACTCTACTTAGACCCTAACTTGGATAAGCTGTTTTCGGATTTGGAGAAGTGTACGGCTGACATAGATGACATTGCAATGGCATTGGGGATCACAGGGGTAAATTGTAAGTAATGCCTTCAGTAAGAAGACGTCTTTTGGCCAAGTATTGTTAAAACACAGTTGAAGCTCTTATAACACTCATTATGGGTCTGCTCCTTGCATGTATCTGGGGATGGATAACTAGAAAATAACACACATTGACCAATGCTGGTGCTTTGACACACAGAAGTAAAACACCTGTCTAACTGTGCAATGTTAATGCTTGGGGTTAACACCTGTGTTTTCCCTGCTTATACAGCTCAGCTGTGTGTTATATTTCCTAGTAAAATCACATTGCATTGACCGCCTCCATTTTGGAAGCCTAGGAGCATAGGAATGTTAGTTGTTGTGTTAGTAGTAATGTTATGTTGGTCATTGTTTAGTAATACATTGTGAAATGATTGGTCGTTATGGGGAGACACTGTAGTGTTTAAAACTGCCACAGCGTTTTTCATGCGAACCAGGGTCAAACAAAGTTACATTTAGCCTAGGTTTTAGATATGTATACCGTGATTTAGAATTTAACTGTACCGCAACCATCTTGAGACGTCTCATTACAGGGAAAGTATCGCAAACAAAACCACCCATGAAGCATTCTGATACACAATCCCTGCTCACAGTTTACGAGCAGCGAGACGCTGCCGAGTATTTCCAGAAGATTCTGTGTGGAACCAGCCCTGAGGCTTCCAAGGTAGGCCGACCAAACCCACAGACACTC
Source organism: Pollachius pollachius (assembly GCF_949987615.1). Lineage (NCBI taxonomy): Eukaryota > Metazoa > Chordata > Actinopteri > Gadiformes > Gadidae > Pollachius > Pollachius pollachius. Next base: position 21,201 of record NW_027641223.1, read on the forward strand.
CCTGGGCTCCAATGTGTGGCGCAGCGCCACAGAATAAACACCGAGCGCCACGGCACCGTGACACTCGATTCCCCCCACCGGCGCCAGGGGGGCACCACACGTTGCTACCTGGTCTGTGGGAAACACTGAGGCCGCAACCTACGCCTGCGGCAAAGTCAAAGTCAAAGTGTTTTATTTGTCAAATGTACAGTGCAACACAGGGTCATACCGGGCAGTGAAATTCTTAGGACACGGCAAGCGACAACTTCGTAGCAAAGCAAACAAAATAGCAAAATTATACACGACAACATCAACAATGGCAAGAATAAAATAATTGAATCATTAGATAAAGTACTGGGATGTATTTTAAAGTGTAGGGGTGCAATCCCTTAACTCATTTGTGACGATGAAAATGTCCCTTTTGGCGTGCAGATGTTTCAGGGGACGCTGAAGCGTTGCATCAAATGCCGCGGGTGTAGGACCAATAACAGGACGGACGACCCGTTCTGGTCCCTCCCGATCTCAGTCGGACCGTGCCTCCGTCTGTACTCAGCGAACAACCTGGTATAGAGGCGTCTCTGTGGGCCAGCTACGTAACCCTGGCCATATTGCACAATACAATTTGTACATCTCCCTGTACACTAGTTTCATTCTATATGTCTCTATAATATTCTCCATTTCACAACTCGTGCATATGTAAATACTTGCAATAACTCAACATGCTTGCAATAACTTAATAACTTAATACTATTAACTTTCTTCTGTGTATATATTTCTGTTAAACCATATATTGTATTTTTCTTTATATTTTAAGCACATAAATACAGAGTATCTCACACAAACATTTCACTGCACACCCTGTATGAGTATGTGAAGAATAAAAACCTTTGGAAAAAGTAAAGCTTTAGAATAACCATGGTTTAACCGTCCGGGCTGCTTACAGGAAATGGCGTTTGAAGATGTTTTCACGCCAACCACCCTGACCGGGGACAACACGATTTACTGCGACCGCTGCCAAGCACGAAAAGATGCAACCGTTGTGAGTGAGCCGTCGACGAACGTGTGAAATATGAACGATAATAATAGTTTCTGTCATTGTTTTGGTCCATAGTACCGTGCATCGTGTTATCTGTTCTCTTACTGCTGTTCAATATTTTCTATTTCAGCTAGTGTTGGCAACCTTGGTTCCCAACACTAGCTGTAATTGAGTACATAATCCCGCTAATTACTAAAGCAATAAGTATTTAATAAAAATGAAAAAAAACAAGATGATTCCGCTGGAAAAATCGAACGCTTGATTTAACAATTGGAAAGCTGTCCTTAACAATGGTCGGTTTTTAATAGCAGCGGTCTGCTATTCAGAAATAACAGGCTGTAGAAAGCCGCAATTGCCCAATCAGAATCAAGTATTCGACAAAGCTCATTATCTCCTCTTGGTGTGATGCCTGCGGGGAAGGTGTGCGATTGGCAGCACCGCCCTCAGATCCTCACTCTGCAGCTGAAGAGGTTCCAGTTGGACAACCTACGGAATCGCTACGAGAAGATCACCTGTTGTATTGACGTTCCTCAAAAGCTACACATAAAGGTCCACACCCACGCAGTCATTTCCAACCGCACTAATAATAAATTACTTTTTTACTGAATATTTATTTGTCAAATAGATAGTTTTTATGCCGCTATTGACAAGAGATTCAAATAGACAGGACCCAACCGACCTCATTTAAAAATGATCTGAAAGGCTGCATGTAACTTTTTAAACACAGTTCAAGTTATCAAAGCCCAGAGTGGTGTTGTTAAATCTGCTGCCTCTGTCTTTATAACCAGACCTTTTGACTAATTACTAGTTGATCTACGACATTTCCTTTCTGCACTCAACCCTTTCTGCTTCCTGCCCTGTTCTGCCTTCGTCAGGGTTGTGACTACGAGCTCTACGCTAGCATCAACCACTATGGAAGTCTGAGAGGCGGCCATTACACGGCGACCATCAAGTCCTACGAGACCGGCGGCTGGTATGACTTTGACGACGCTCGCGTCCGATTGGTGAGAAACACTTGACTGTCCCTCGTCCCTCCAATCATATCTTCAGATCTGCGGCTAATGCTATGTCCCCCCCATGTGTATCTAGCTGCTATTGCTATCTCCCCTGCTGTTTCCTTAATGCTGCTAATGTTGTTTTTTAAAGTGGTATTATGGGCTGTTTGTTATACTGTTTGTTGGATTTCCACAGCTCCGCCCACAGCCCTTTCAGCAAGGAGAAACCACTAAGTAAATATACTTATTGGATATTTAAATTAAAATCTTTGTGATTTAGATTCCGTCCTTTCGGGATTCTTTGCATGTGAAGACATCTGAGAACAATCAAAGCATAACACCTCAAATGGGGTAATGAATAATTATCTGTCATCCGCTAATGTGTTTTCTCACTTGATCTAGGTCCTCCTCAGCATATCTACTGATGTACAGAAGAACTACATGCCTCCCAGCTGGTGAAGGCAGGACTGATGCAGAGCGTGTGGGTTAGGTGTGTCATGTTCTGACTATGTGAATGTTTGTGATTGTATATTAGCCTCTGTCTACATCTTTTGTGTGCACTTTCCTTTTCATTCTAATTCATTGTTCCGTCTGTTTCAGCGTGTTGCGGTTACTTCGACTCGATGCCTGGCATCTCCCTCCGACTAGGCCTGGATACCCTAACTCCCTAACAGATAACCGGCCAGCACCCCATCACATTAGACATAAGCTATATCCACTTTTATTAACTAAGTTATTCCAAATGTTGTAACTGTACGTATGGTGGCAGACGACAGGGAGGGGGGAGGGGTATTGCTTTTGAAGGGAGATATCGTGCAGCCTGCTGGCTCCACCCACAAGCCTTACATGGAGTTCCTTCCTTAACGAGGTCAGCTTGATAACCTGGACCCTCTGATTAACCCGATCCTGCACTGACTGCTTTGGATGAGGACACATCTTGCGATGACCAGATGAAGGCTTGTGTCCCCGTTCTGGATGTAAATAGCTGCTTAATAAAGGACCATTGGCTTTGCCCTGCTCCCTGCGTTGTGTGGTTTTCAACTAAACTTGGTATTGAGAAACCCCCACACCCACGAGCCTGCCACAGTATGTCCATATTGGCACCCATTGCAGTCCTAACCCCCCCCCCCCGGCTATTATAAGCAACCAATTAACCAACCAATTAGCCGTGGGGAAGTGGAGAGAGCTGTTTACACTCAACTCCTGCTGATTGACTCTTATTTCTACATCATGTGAATTGTAAAGCCAAGTACAACTTCCGAGCAAATCCTGGTCGGCGTCTTGGTGGTGCAGCGGTTAAGGGGTGTTGGTTAACACTCTGTAGACTCAGGTTCGAGTCCCCGCACAGAACCAGGGTTCAAGTGGTAACTTAATGCATACATCTTATTTCTCTATCGTGTGAATGGTAAAGTCAAGTATAACCGCCAAAAATGTTCTGGTCGGCGTCTTGGTGGTGCAGCGGTAAGAGTGTGTGTTAACGCTCTGTAGACTCAGGTTTGAGTCCCCGCTCACACGGCCACCATGAAGGGGATTGATTGATGATTGATCAGTCTCAGTGGTGTCCAACTGATGAACTCTTACTTCTGCATCATGTGAATTGCAAAGCCAAGTACTACTTCCGAGCACGTCCTAGTCGGCGTTCTTGGAGGTGCGGCGGTTAAGGGCTGTTGGTTAACACTCTGCGGACTCAGGTTCGAGTCGCCGCTCACACGGCCACCAAGAAGGGGATTGATTGATGGTTGATCAGTCTCAGTGGTGTCCAAGTGCTGAACTCTTACTTCTGCATCATGTGAATTGCAAAGCCAAGTACTACTTCCGAGCAAATGCTAGTCGGCGGTCTTGGTGGTGCAGCGGTTAAGAGGTTGTTGGTTAACACTCTGCGGACTCAGGTTCGAGTCCCCGCTCACACGGCCACCAAGAAGGGGATTGATCAGTCTCAGTGGTGTCCAAGTGATGAACTCTTACTTCTGCATCATGTGAATTGCAAAGCCAAGTACAACTTCCGAGCAAATCCTAGTCGGCGTTCTTGGTGGTGCAGCGGTTAAGGGCTGTTGGTTAACACTCTGCGGACTCAGGTTCGAGTCCCCGCTCACATGGCCACCAAGAAGGGGGTACCCCCAAAAGGGCCCCCAATGTGTCTGCAGAACCCCCCCACCCCCCCCTTCCAGGGGGCTGGGGGGGGTGTTACAACTAAGAGGGTTATGCAACTTTTTTGCACAATGTTATGAATCAATCAGAAAGTAATCACTAAAGTTTCTCTAGTTAAAGTTAACTCTGCCCCTCTGTTTTAAACTCATTTAAGAAGTATAATATTCAGGTTCTTGAATCATTATATCTTGCCACTGCAGCACCAACACCCATGCAATTCATGGGCAGAGTTGATGTTTTGGATTATATTCACATTATGGCATTAAAAAGTAACCAACAACATGTATAAGACTTGAACCCCCATCTCCAGCACTGCAATCAGCAGATTTTACCACTGTGCAACCAACATACTTGCTAATGATGGTAAGATTTTATATTTTATATTGTGGTCACATAATGACTTCATCCTTGAAAAACACTTAACATAAGCAAGAGTTGAATCATGGTCTTGAGCACATTAGCAAGTAGACCATATCACTTACATAGTAACAAAACTATGTTGGAAATACTTTTTTGAAGTTGATGACTGCTGCTTCATTTTCTTGGTTAAAATTATTTTGGTGATTTCTCCCATGAAAACAAATGGTTCTGACACAAATGGGATGATCAACATCATAGGGACTGGAATGTGCTTCTCTCTGACTGGTAACCTATAAACAACTCTCTCATGTGCACCACAGACAGGCATAAGTGATGGCATGATCTAGAGGTTACATAGGACATTACATAACCTTAGGATTAAACAGAAAAGCTCCAATATACTTGTCAGATGAAAAAGAGGTTTCCATGACAACAGATTCAACAGTGTTGCTGGTGCATCCCTACAGGTATGTGTGTGTAGGCATCTGCTGCTTCCATAACAGCTGCTAATATTCTACAGGTCATCCATTAAAGTAGGAGTAGGGTATGTACACTCTCTCACAGACAGATACACACACATATATTTGCAGAAAAAAAAAAAAATCTAGCCATGATCTAGCATGGCTCCCGCCCTGGTCCTAGCAACTGAGGGGGCGATAGACTAAACTAACCCCGGGCTCTTCAGGGTTCCCCAAAAAGTGCAACCCAGCCCTTTGAACATCCTAGTCGGCGTCTTGGTGGTGCAGCGGTTAAGGGCTGTTGGTTAACACTCTCTAGACTCAGGTTCGAGTCCCCGCTCACACGGCCGCCAAGAAGGGGGTACCCCCAAAAGGGCCCCCAACGTGTCTGCAGAACCCCTCCATCCCCCCCTTCCGGGGGGCTGGGGGGGGTGTTACAACTAAGAGGGTTATGCAACTTTTTTGCACAATCTTACGAATCAATGAAAGTTACGTTGAAGTTATTCCCCCCCCACCCCCCCCACCCATTTTTTTTTAAAACTCTTTTAAAAACTATAACATGCAGGGACTTGAACTAGGAGCTCTGGTGATGATAACCGATTGTACTTCCCGCTCAACCACCAGTTCATTGTGTATGACATTGTTAGAGGGTGGATTTGACCTTCAATTCAAAGAACATTATTGTGTTTATAAAACACGTCATTTTTCATAGTGAAGAACCTCGGCGGGACTTGGACCCACAACCTGAGCGCTGATAACCGAGAGCTCTCTCCAATGCGCCATAGACACAGATATTGAAACAGTCTGAAGTAATGTTTCACATTATATTCACACAATGACTCAATCAAAAAACTGAATCAATGAAAGTTATGTTGAAGTTATCCCCCCCCCATCCCTATTTTTTTTTATTTAAAAAAATACATATTTAGACATGGGGGAACTTGAACCAGGAACTCTGGTGTTCATAACCGCTAGCTCTCCCCACTACACCACAAAGTCATTGTGAAGGGCAGCAGTGGAGGATAGATTTAACATAACATAAAATACTTTCAGATCTATAGTGACCAACCTTTGCAGAATTGAACACACAACCTCAGCACCGATTACCAAGAGCTCTCTCCAACATACCACAGAGCTGATGCTTTGTGATGGACCGGAAGTTATATTTGACATTACATTCACACTATGAAAAGCCACTAACATAAGGACTTGAAGCCCGTTATCCAGCACTTCAATTAGCCTGTCTTACCACTGCCAAGACACTAGCTATACATGGTCAGATTTTATATTTGAGATTAAACTCCCACAATGAATTTTGGAAAAAGAACCAACATGCGCTGGACTTCAACCCTTGTCTCCGGTCCTTGAATCTTCAGGTCTTACCACTTCACCAAGACACTAACATTAGATGCTCAGATTTTATATTTGAGAATATATTCACACAATGACTTTATTACCAAACGCTAAAAGAATTCCCCATCTCATCTCTTCAATTCCTTTTTCCTTTTTATTTCGAAGAGGGAGGGAAAATATAGAAGTATTGAACTGAATGAATGGACGTTTCAGGGCTAGATTTTAACTGTTGATATAGTTCAGTTAAGTGGTGAGACGGATTGAGAAACTCAGGCACACGACATCCATGTTTTTTTTAAGGGTTGCTTTACTTGAAACAACTTCTTCATTCAAGTATACATCGTTCACATCATCCGTTGTAAAAGTATAAATTAGAAAAAGTTTGTGTGATCAAATGTACACGTTCAAGTTTTGAAAAATGACATCTAAAATAGTATTTTTTTTAAATATATACAAGCATATGATTTTTCCAATTTTCTTAAATAAGATTACTTTGCGTGTATCACATCGAGGTGCGCTTTAGATCTTGTGCCCCTTCTGTTAATTCTTCGTATGGTGCACCTGTGGGAGACGAAGACAAAACATTGTTTAATTGCTGCCTCATCTTTTTAAACTTTTAAAAGCTTTGAATATGAGACAGACAGCAAACATTTGGAATCAGTCTTACTTGTCGTTTCCATCTGTACAGTGGTCTGCTCAAAGGTCGTTGTCTTGTGTCTGTGGAGGGTAAACAAACGCAGAAGAAACAGTTTCAAACCAGAAACGTGTGATCTTTCGTCTTTTTACGAAGCGAGACAGTCAGGGAAAAAAGTTAGTAGGTAAGTAGAAAGCTTCCTCGTCCCAAGCAGATCAAGTTCCTTCGAGCAAATAGAACCGTTTTCCCCCCGAGGTTTTCTTTAGCCCGATCAAAGAGTAGCTACGCACTAGATCACGTTTGTGAATGAACAAAGATAACGACTGATAAATAGTCATCCTACGGATTGCTTTCTAGAACTGTTTCTCTCTCTTGTGCTAACAGCTAAAACACTTAGATCACGTGCGAGTCCAGTGCGTAGCTGACCCTTTAACCCTTTAACCCCTTAACCTTCCATGCCGGGATCAAAGTGACCGTCCGTTACCTGGTGGCGCTTGTACTGAATGTCGGATGGGTAAGATAGGTGAACTAGTCTGTGGTTATGCTCAACAACATAATGTTCAGACCTGGAACAAACATGACATTGGTTTTGTTTTTGCTCTTTTTGTTTTTTTTGTTCCACAGACATTGTCCAAAATCAAAAGAAGGAAAACCTCCACAGCACCAATGAAGGAAACATTTTATAAACGGTACATTCCACTTCTGAAACATGACTTGTTAACATTGTGTTTTACTACTACAGAACTTCCTGAGTGTCACTTGGGGCTGAACGATTTGGGGAAATAATCGTATTGCGATATTTCGATCAATATTGAGATTGCAATTTTGTATGCGATTTTTATTTTTAAAGTTCCTTATGTTCTGTAGTATTCGCTAAACAAGCAATAAATCATTCTATAGTTCGACCAACACAACATTGGAAACAGTCAGCATATAAACTGCTCTGTCCTTTAGGTCACGCCTATGTGTTGAGATTAATTGATGCATTAATTCATATAGCACCTTTATTTAACTTGAATTGTAAAAGAAAAAAAAATACAGATATTACTGTAACAGCAACAAATGAAGCGATTAAAAAATATATATATTATATTTTTTGGACGATTTGCAAATCGCCTTCTATTACGCGATTTCAGATTGAATTTGATTAATCGTTCAGCCATAGCGTCGCTATGTCGTGCCCTGTCTGTCTCGCTGCGTCAACGGGATTCGCCTGGGCCCGCTTTGGCCTGGGTCGCGTGGGTCAGCACTTACTTGGCACTGCGCTTGCATAAGCAGAACGTCACGCCCACGATGAGGCCGACGGCGGCGAGGGACGCCAGGACGGCGATCACGATGATCCACTTTGTCTCTGGAAAAACGAGAGAAACCAAAAGGGTCACGATCAAAGTCTTCTGCTCGTCGTCCACGTGCTGTAGATAAGACGCTATGCTTATTCTATACATTAGTGCTTGTTATTGCATTAGCTGTTGTTGATTAATGTGCACTTATTATGGCAAAGTGTTATTATATCTTTCCAACCGCAATGCTAAGTGATATGATTATCACTGGGATCTGTCATTCATCATAGATGATAATAGGACATGCAATTCCAATGTCCTCTTTGTCATTACATCCACTTTAACATTTCTGTGCGAGAGAAAAACGCAAAGGAAGCAGGTCCCAGCCCGTCACTGACTTCGAACTTTGCGGCGACGTCAGACACATTCACACACAACTGTGCTGTTTCGAGTTATTTCTTAATGGCTCCACGTACCCAGACCGCCGGCTCCTCCCCCTCCGCCGTCAATTTTCTCCGCTTCACAGAAGACCCCCTGGAAGCCCTCCGCACAGCTGCAGGTGTAGTAGCTGGTGTTCTGGACCACGCACTGTCCTCCGTTCTGGCAGCCGTGGTTAAGACACGGGCTCGCTGCGTTAAGGACGCACACACACGGGGACACAACGTGAACAGAGGAGGGACACACACACGGAGACGGACGCCGTGGAGACACACACGGAGACGGACGCCGTGGAGACACACACGGAGACACAACGTGGACGGAGGTGAGGCACACGTGACACCAATTTTATTTTTAACGGTACATTTTGATTTCAGTCCGGGAAATACATTTTTATCTTTACCCGACGATCGCGGACAGACACACACACACACACACACACACACACACTCTATATATATATATATATATATATATATATATATATATATATATATATATAGATGAAAACACGTACCTTTGAAGCAGTCCCGTTTGAAGTCGCTGACGGCGCAGACCTGGTCGGCGGGGCAGGACTTGGCCTGGCACACTGCGCCCGTGGCGGTGCACTGGCACGCCTGGTCGCAGTCCTCCGTCACAAAGGCCTCCGTCAGCTGCACCAGCAGGAGCAGGGAGACAGGACGCAGGGCAGCGGTCAGTGGGGGGGGGGGGGCGACGCACACCAGAAGGAGGAGAGCCGGGGGGACGCTGTGGCGGCCGTAGACGTTGGTCTAGGTTTACACTGGGGCCATTTTGTTCCTGCTTTTTTTTTAACTCGAGTTTCCATGTATTTTTGTTCCTGTGTTTAAGTAAACTGGATTTTGTGGCCCGTTTTCCCCTAAAGTATTTGTTGTTTCGTATGAAGTATTTCTGCTGAGTCTGACTATCTCCTAGCTCTTCCATTATCACTATAATACAGTCGGTACGCAATCAGTTCCAAGACTATAAAACGTTACATCAACACACTCACTTCTATTTCAACTTCTGCATTTGTGTTTACTCCATAATAATACTGTCGTTATAATTACCTTCGTCATCTTTATACATAGTTATTTAATTTGTATCGGTATATTCTATACCGCGGTTCCTCGGCTGTGAGCGGTGTAGTACGGCGGCGGCCATCTTGCGGGGTACGTACGGGGTAGTATCTGTCGAGGAAGGTGCAGCCGCACTGAGTGTAGGGCACGCAATCGCTCTCGCTCATCACGAAGCCCGGCGCGCACTGGCAGCCCTCCACGCAGGAAGTGACCTCACAGTCGGTGGGGGCGGCCAGGTCGGCGCAGGAGGCGGGGCAAGGCGACATGCAGGGGGCGTAGACGCTGTTGGGACCGCAGCTCATGGCTGGGGGGGGGGGAGAGAGAGAGAGAGAGAGAGAGAGGTTTAGTACAGCTGCCAACTTGTTTGCTGTGAGTGAGTGAGTGAGTGAGTGAGTGAGTGAGTGAGTGAGTGAGTGAGTGAGTGAGTGAGTGTGTGTGTGTGTGTGCATGCATGCATGCATGCGTGTTGAACCTATCTACAGTATATTTGTGTGTGTGTGTGTGTGAAATGGATCTGGGAGTGAGATGGTGGGAGATGGAGTGTGGTGAGAGTGAGATGGGACTGAGATGGGGTGAGATGAGAGTGAGATGGGGTAAGATGGAGTATGATGGGACTGATATGGGAGTAAGGTGGGGTGAGATGGAGTACGATGGGAGTGAGATGGGATGAGATGAGAGTGAGATGGGATGAGATGAGAGTGAGATGGGAGTGAGATGGAGTGAGATGGGAATGAGATGGAGTGAGATGGGGTACGATGGGAGTGAGATGGAGTATGACGGGCCTGAGATAGGGTGAGATGAGAGTGAGATGGCGCGAGATGGGAGTGAGATGGGGTGAGATGGGCGGGCCTTATCGTACCACAGTCCAGCTGCTGTCTCCAGGGGCCCAGCCGGACCCCGGCCTCTTGGCAGGCCACGGCGTACACGTCGTAGCTGGCGCAGCGCAGCGCCGCGTCCGTCCGCTCAGCACACAGGTCGAACACGCAGTCGCTGTCCAATCACAACGCAGCACCACGTCACACGGAGAACAGGGCCAACAGAGGCAGGGTAACACCTTAAAGTGTGCCCAAGGAGGACGGGAACACACAGACACACACGCACGCGCAGACACACACAGACAAAGAGACACAGACACACACACGCAGACACACAGACAGACACACAGACAGACACACAGAGAGACACAGAGACACAGAGACACACACACACACACACACACCCAGACACACAGACACATGCACAGACAAACACACACACACACATAAAGCTTACTCTTGGAAGGGGCCGGGGGCCAGGTGGGCGTGGCAGGCGGCGAAGGGCCCCGTGGGGTCCACCAGTGCTCCACACTTGGCGGGGCCGTTGAAGTCGCTGAGGTCGGCCGGGGTGCAGCCGGAGGTCTCGAAGCCGTTGTCTGGGGGGGTCTCCACCTCACGCCTAGACAGATATAAAACCCCCTCTACTTTATCAGGTGTTGTGATTCAAAGGACATTATTACGAGTATTAGATGACTTACAGTTCTCTCTCTTTCTCTCTCTCTCTCTCT
>NW_027641223.1:35000-46352 GCF_949987615.1 Pollachius pollachius
TGAAAAATAACATGGAGGACGATGAATAAGGATGAGGAGGATGCTGAGGCAGTGATGCAATGTTACTCCTGATGGCGGTGGGCAACGTCATGGCACTGCCCTGGTGAGCGTCCTGCTGTACTGGGGTGCTGTACTGGTGTGGTGTACTGGTGTGCTGTACTGGGGTGCTGTACTGGCGTGCTGTACTGGCGTGCTGTACTGGGGGGCTGGACTGGGGTACTCACTGGCTGGTTTGCAGTAGGTGTCTCCGTCTTTGTCCAGGCCGCAGAGGGAGTCGGAGGGACAGCTGTGAGCGTCACATGTGATCACTCCTCCCAGGGAACACTTACAGCGCTGCACACACCTGTCCGTCAGCCAGGAGTCTCCGGCCTGGTGCGCGCACACACACACACACACACACACACACACACACACACAACCACACACACACACAAAAACACAACCACACACGCAGACACAAAAGCACACACCACACACACACACACAAACACACACACACGCACACACACAAACACACACAGTTAACATTTTGTGAGTAAACAGTAAACATTTGTGTTTTTGATCCTGCAGGACATACTGTACACCACATGTAAAGGGCCCGGGTAGCAGACTAAACCAGTCACAGGAATTCCCCCCCGAAATTAAGATTAAGGTTAATTAAGGTTAATTAAGATTAAGGTTAATGTAGATTAAGGTTTATTAAGGTTAATGAAGATTGAGGTTAATTAAGGTTAAGGGTCTGATCCTTAATCAGTATTATGAGCTACAACCGTGTCCGTCCAATGACGACCCCTCGGTTGCTGCCCTATCCATCCCCCCCCCCACACACACACACACACACACACACACACACACACACACACTCACGTCGTGGTACTCTCCGTCCGTGTCCACGCAGCCGCACCGGGACAGGGGCACGCACTTGCCGTCGCTGAGCACGAAGCCGGCGTCGCACTGGCAACCCTCCACGCAGGCGGTGGGCGGCAGGTGGCAGAAGAGGGGGAAGAGGTCCGAGCAGGTGGGGGGGCAGGCGGGGCTGCAGTCGGAGTAGTGGCTGTTGGCGCCGCAGGGCATCGCTGTGAGGAGGGGAGGGAGCGGTGAGAGAAATGGTGTGGAGCGCGCTGTACGAATGGCCTGTGTTTTTAAAGGGTGACTGGAGCTTTGCTGCCACCTACAGGTCAGACCTCGCTTGGCAGGAATACATTGTTTGTGTGTATGTTTATCTATCTATCTGTCGATCCATCTGGCTATATTAATGTTTCCTTCTAAGGTTTGTTCACGTCACAGGGACCAGTTCAAAAGGAATTAGGCTTTGAGCTTAGGAATGTTTCACCTTTGTCAATATAAATATATATAAATATGACTCAGACATACCAACTAAAGTTTGATTAAAGTTATTAGTATTAAATTTATTAAAGTTATTAGTTGATTAAAGTTATTAATCAATTATTATTGATTATTAGTCGTGCGGTGTATGGGGCACGGAACTGCATAATTGTTCAACCTGGGCTCCCGTCTCTTCCTTCCCGTGCTGCTCGCCACAATACACTGTTTTCTTGCACTGTTTTTATGCACTGTTTAAGCACTCCCTCATGTAATTATTGGCTTCTATACTATTGTACTTATATTACATTGTTTCCCTGCATATATATTTACATTTTGCATTTTGTACTTTTGCGCATTTCTACTTATTTTCATGGTGCCTGCTGCTGCTGGAAGTGCAATTTCCTGACGGATTCTTCCAGAGGGACTAAGTTCCTCTCTCTCTCTCTCTCTCTCTCTCTCTCTCTCTCTCTCTCTCTCTCTGTTGCATGCTGGGAGCGAGTTGTGTGAGTAAGTCAGGAGCGTGTGCGTTTCAATCTCGATTCCTTTTTGTTTGTAATATAACGAGAGTGCACTGGTGATAGTTACTTTAGTTTATTGACACTCGTTTTCTGGGGTGTTTGGGGTTTTGTGCGTGGGGTTGTGCCGACCGGCGTAATCGCCGGTCGGCGTCTGGTGTGGACGCCATGGTAAATGGCGAGTTCGCTCAGCTCACGAGGAAACATGGCATCAAAGTTGGTGCCGGTTTCCCGTGTAGCGTGGAGGACATCGGGCTGGCTGTGGGAGAGGTAGTCGGGCATGGCAGCGTGAAATCAGCCGCTCGGATGAATAGTGCCGTAGTCCTCTTCCTGGACCAGGTGGAGAAGGTGAACCGCGTTGTCGAGACGGGTCTCACGGTGAATGGAATGTTTGTGCAGGTGCTAACGTTGACGCAGCCGGCAACAAAAATAACCTTGTCCAATGTCCCTCCTTTTATTACTGACGAATTTCTCAGTAGAGAGCTATCCAGGCATGGAAAAATCGTCTCACCGATGAAAAAGATCCTGTCTGGGTTTAAGTCTCCTTTGATGAAACACGTTGTGTCTCACCGGAGACACATATATATGATACTTAACAATCGGGATGCGGAGCTCAACCTCCGCTTTCATGTTAAAGTAGATGATTATGACTACGTGATCTTCGCTTCCTCGTCGGTAATGAAATGCTTTGGTTGTGGTGTGGAGGGACACACCGTGAGGGCCTGTCCGGGGCGCGGGGAGCCGGCTCCGCCTGGCCCGGGGAGGGAAGGGGCGACCTCCGCCGCTCCGCCGGTTGGAGCGGGGCGGGGGGGGATCTCTGCGGAGCTCGGTTCCGCTGCCGCGGTTACGCCAACGGAGAGCGTTGCAGTTGCGGGGCCGAGTGCGGTTTTCGGGGGGCCGATCGCCGCACCGCGCACGACAGTCAGCAGGACTGCCGTGTGCGACACTGAGGACGGTGTAGGAGTGCACATTGGTGAGGTGGAGGTGGGTGAGAGTGAGGTGAGTGTGGAAAAACTAACAAAAAAATACAAAAAAATGGAAGTAAAGGGGATGGGTGAGGAAAATATAGAGACAATAAGAAGTGGTGGGGAGAAGAATGTGAAAGAGGTGAGTGAGATCAGCAAAGCACAGGGTAAACCAGCTGAGTTTGAAGTGGGCGAGAGTGAGGTCAGTGGGGAAAAACTAAGTGAAAAACACAAAAAGGTGGGAGAAAATGGGATGGGTGAGGAAACTATAGGGACAATAGGAGGAGGTGGTGGGGAGGAAAATATGAAAGTGGTGGGTGATATCAGCGATTCACTGGGTAAACCAGCTGAATCTGGGGAAACGGTAGAAGGTGAGGCAGGTGAAGCCAGTGAGATGCAGGGGCAAGAAGAGGGCAGCTCATGGGCGGAACGGATAGAAGAAGAGGAGATGATGGTAGAGGAGGAAGCAGCAGAAAGAAGGCCAAAGCCTGCAACAAAACGCAGAGGGAAGGCTAAAAACAAAAGCAGTGATTCAAAGGCAAGCAAGTTGGGGAAAGACAGGCTGCCTGGGAAAAAACAGACTGCACAGACAGACAGTGACAGTGGAGAGGAAAGTCTCTCAGATGACAGTGACATCGTGCACATAGAAAAGCTAAGTTGCAGTCAGCAAAAGAAAACATATTCACCGGAGAAAATTAAGTCCTTTCTTCAGGACACCAAAAACGCAAAAGGAGTCAAGCTGGAGGAATATTTCCCAGATATTCCAGCATTTTATGTTTCTGCCAGATTTTACGCTAACAACAGAATTGAATCTGGCATTACAGACCAAGAAATGTACAGACTCAGGAAACTGGTGCTGAAAGCAAGAAGGCAGATGAACAGCAATGAGCATAGAATATCTGATGTGTGTCTTAACTAAGCTAATGGTTCCACTACTTTTATTTTTTTATTCTGTTTTAAATACCTCACTCATGACTGAGCTTTTTAGCATGGGAAGTCTCAATGTCAATGGAGCAAGGGAGACAAAAAAAAGGGCACTCATTTATGAGACTTTTAAAACAAAACAAATTGATGTCCTTTTTCTACAAGAGACCCATAGTTGTGCTCAAAATGAGGTAGATTGGAGAAGGGAATGGGAAGGGGATGTAGTCCTGAGCCACAACACTAGCCTCAGTGGAGGAGTGGGCTTCCTTTTCTCCAGGAGTTTCTCTCCAGTTTCCATGGAGGTCGAGCATGTCATCATGGGGAGGTTGCTTTTAATTAAAGCTCGGTTTGAACAGTTTAATGTGTTTTTTATAAATGTTTATGCTCCAACCAATGGTACAGAGAGGAAGCTGTTTTTAGAAAAAATAACAAATCAATTAAATAGTTGCAACTCAGAGGATTATCTATTCCTGGGTGGGGATTTCAATTGCACGGAAAATGAGACATTAGATCGCAACCATGCAGAGCCACATCCAGCCTCTCAACATGCACTGAGGCAGCTGGTCATTTCTCATGGCCTGGTGGACGTGTGGAGAAGGACGCATGTAGATTGCCGACAGTACACATGGTCCCACCTCAGAGAGAATAGGATCTCCTCAGCTAGACTTGATCGTTTTTATGTTTTTAAGCACCATTTTAACATTCTTAAAATGTGTAAAATTTTGCCCACCGGTTTTAGTGATCATTCCTTGATTGTATGTCATGTTCTAATTAGAGATTTTAAGCCAAAAAGCGCACATTGGCACTTTAACTCTATTTTAACATTGGACAGAAAGTTTAAGGATGCTTTGAGCTTCTTTTGGGGTGTTTTTAGGCAGACAAAGGGGGATTTTAGTAGTCTTAGGCAATGGTGGGACCATGGAAAGACTCAAATTCAACTTCTATGTCAGCAGCACACCCTCAATGTCTCACAGGACATCACTCGGTCTATGAAGGACTTGGAGACTGTTATAGTGGAGTTGGAAAAGATGAGTGAGTCATCTGGAGAAAGGGGATATATTGAAATCCTCAAAGAAAAAAAGCTAGCTTTAGCTAACCTGCTGGACACCAAAGTACAGGGTGCGTTAGTCAGGTCCCGAGTTCAGAACATCTCTGAGATGGACGCTCCCTCTAGCTTCTTCTTCGGCCTGGAGAGGAAGAACGGACAGAGGCGGGTAATCCACACATTGCTCTCAGACACAGGCCAAGAGCTGACGGAGCCAGGGCAGATAAGAGCGAGAGCTGTTGGTTTTTATTCCTCCCTCTACTCTTCGGAGTATGAGGAGAAGGACACACTGGAGGGGTTCTGCAGTGGGCTACCCCAGGTCTCTATGGCGACCAACTTACAACTAGAGAGGCCTCTGCACATCGAGGAGCTTCTAGCCGCCTTACAGAGCATGCAGGGGCGGAGGGCTCCGGGCATCGACGGTCTGACAGTTGAGTTTTATAAAGCGTACTGGGAAATTTTATCTGCAGACTTGTTGGATGTTTTTAATGAGAGCCTGGCCTGCGGCTCCATGCCAATGTCCTGCCGTAGAGCAGTCATCACGCTTCTACCGAAAAAGGGGAATTTGCAGGACATAAAGAACTGGCGGCCTGTGTCTTTGCTTTGTGTGGATTACAAGCTTCTGTCCAAAGCCTTTGCCAACAGGCTGAGGGAAGCTATGGAGCAGTCCATCCATCGGGACCAGACGTACTGTGTGCCCGGCAGGTCCATGGTAGACAATGTCTACCTGATTCGGGACGTCTTGGAGGTCTCTAAGTCCATTGGCATTGATACTGGTTTGATTTCCCTAGACCAGGAGAAGGCATTTGACCGCGTTGAACACAACTTCCTATGGAAAGTTATGGCAAAATTCGGGTTCAGCGCTGGTTTCATAGCCAAGATCAAAGTGTTGTACAATGAAGTTGAGAGTGTGCTGAAATTCAACGGCGGTCTGTGTGCTCCTTTTAGAGTGTGCAGAGGCGTCAGGCAGGGCTGTGCTCTGTCCGGGATGCTCTATGCACTCTCCCTAGAACCCCTCCTCAGTAAAATACGCTCCAACCTACAAGGTCTGGTTTTACCTGGTTTTAGTGAGAATGTTGTCTTATCTGCATACGCTGATGATGTCATTGTTTTTACTAAGAACCAAAGAGATGTGGACATTTTAACAAGGATCATTAGTGACTTTACAGCTACATCGAAAGCGAGGGTTAACTGGAGAAAGAGCGAGGCCCTCGCTGTCGGTGAATGGCGTGGCGGTCTCCCAGTTCTTCCCCAAAATTTGACCTGGAAGAGGGATGGCTTAAAGTACCTTGGTGTCTTTCTTGGGAAGGAAACCATAGCCCAGAAGAACTGGGAGAACGTCACAGAAAAAGTGGAAGGTAAACTTAAAAAATGGAAATGGCTACTGCCGCATATGTCCTATAGAGGTAGAGTTTTGGTTTTAAACAATCTAGTAGCCTCCCAACTGTGGCACCGCCTTGCATGTGTTGACCCTCCCTCAGGCTTATTAGCCCAAATTCAAAGAAAGATGGTGGATTTTTTCTGGGATGGGTTGCACTGGGTGCCACAGGGAGTGCTGTTTTTATCTAGAGAGGAAGGGGGACAAGGCCTCATCCACCTGGCCAGTAGAACAGCCACTTTTAGAATTCAGTTTTTACAAAAGTTTCTGTCTGGTCCGACAGACTTGGTATGGAGGAATGTGGCCAGCTGCATTCTCAGACGTGTAAGTAACCTGGGTTTAGATACTGCTCTGTTTTTAACTGATTCTAAATTCTTAGAATTAAGTGGGTTACCTCCGTTTTATCAGGGTGTTTTTAAGTCATGGGCCCTTTTTAGTCATAAAACGTGTCAAGAAGCTAACTCTCTGCACTGGTTGTTGAAGGAGCCACTAATCCACGGGGCTAGGCTGGACATCACCAACAGTACCACTCCCGGCCTGACGGGGGCACTGTGCAGTTCAGGGACTGTTTGCCTACAGCAGCTGTTCGATGTAGTGGGGCCAGCGCTGGACAATGTTGGGGCCCTGGGCACTCTGCTGGGCCTCCGATCACACCGAGTGGCAGGGAGACTCCTGGAGCTCTGGAGACAGAGACTGTCTATCAAAGAAAAAAGACTTCTGATGGACTACAACCTAGGGAGAGCCACACCAGACCCCGCTGACCCCTTCCCTGATGTCCACCTGAGCCCCGTGGTAGGGGAGCTGACAGGCTCCCTGCTCACTCCCTGTCGCCCAAATAGGCTCTCCGTAAACAGGGCTGATAAAAAGACTCTCTATGCGAACTGTGTGAAGAGCATCAACCGTGCCGGGCTGAGCAACCGCCCCCCCACCGTGTGGACCAACAGGTTAGGGGGCCGCAATGGGCCCGGCCCACAGTGGAAGTTGTTTTATAAACCCCCCCTCAAGAAGCGGACTGCCGACCTCCAGTGGAGAATTTTACATGGCGCCATCGCCTCCAATTCTTTTATTTCTGTTCTTAATCCAGCTGTTTTGAGCATGTGTCCTTTCTGTAATCTCCGTGAGACTGTTTTTCACGTTTTTTCTGAGTGCAAGAGGCTCGCACAGTTTTACACTCTCTTAGCATTGGTTTTTAATTTGTTTGGTGTCAACTTCTCTGAGAAGGTTTTTATCATGGGGGCTGAGTACGAAAAAGAAGGGAAGGACAAGTGGCAATTATTAAATTATCTCTCGGGGGAAGCAAAAATGGCAATCTACATTAGTAGAAAAAACCGTGTGGAAAACAAAGAAGGACAGGATTCACGCACAGTCTGGCTCTGCAACATCAGGGCCAGGCTGTGGCTAGAGTACACATTTTATAAGAATATTGGCGAGGTGGACACTTTTAAAAATCGCTGGTGCTACAAAAACATTGTCTGTTCTGTTGTGGAGGATGACTTGCTGTTTGCACACATGTTTAAAAGATAGGCTATCTCAAACTGAAGAGACACGCACAAATCGCACTTTATTAATGTTCATGTAACATAACTAATATGTAAATAAAGTTGGTTTGTAAAATCAAAAAAAATCTCTCTCTCTCTCTCTCTCTCTCTCTCTATCTATCTATCTATACCCGTCCTGGTGGTGGACTTACGGCAGAAGGTGCTGTTCCTCCAGCTGATGGTCACTCCGGCGCTCTGGCAGGCCTGGGCGTAGGCCTCCACGTTGTCGCACAGCGTGGCCTGCATGCCGTCGTACTCGCACATGTCGTACACGCAGTTCCCCAGGAAGGCCTCCGGGGGCACCAGCGAGTGGCAGCTGCTGAAGCGGTCCGAGTTGATGACGGAGGCGCACTGGGCGTCGAACCGCAGCTCCTCGTCCGCCGTGCAGTTGGGGTGGACGTCCGGGCGCGAGTCCGGCAGGCAGCTGTGGGACGAGGAGGGAGAAAGGCTTTAACAAAAGGGTGCTGAGGTTGTAGTGCTGTTGTTTGAGTTGAACTGGTTAGCAGTGGCCTAGCTAGCCATTGGCTCTTAGCGAGCGAGGCCGCTGCTGTGAGCATATCAGTTTCTACTCACTCCTCCTCCCCACTAACCCCTCCCCCCCCACTCACCCCTCCTCCCTTACTCAACCTTCCCCCTCCTCCCCCACTCACCCCAGCTCGCTGTCGCCCTCAGACTTCCAGCTGTTGCCCAGCTCGATCACGTCCTTGGCGGGCTTCTTGTTGGGCATCAGGTAGTCGTCGCTGGAGTTGCCGTTGTAGTTCCCGCACATACCGCACACCTAGAGAGAGACGGAGAGAGAGAGAGAGAGAGACAGAGAGAGAGAGACGGAAAGAGAGAGAGAGAGAAAGAGAGAGAGAGCGAGAGAGAGAGAGACAGAGAGAGAGACGGAAAGAGAGACAGAGAGAGAGAGAGACGGAAAGAGAGAGAGACAGAGAGACAAAGAGAAAGAGAGAGATAGAGAGATAACAATTCAATGTACGCATAAAGATTGAATGAAAGCGACACGGCTACACAAACGGCCAGCGGAGTCACCTGACACAACTCCAACCAATAATCAGGAAGAGCCATTAGTGCCGTTCCTAGTGTTTCTGCGCGGTTCAGCGTCGGGGCTCTGTTAATGAAGCAGAGCTTTACCCCCGGGCTCCGTACCTTGTTGAAGTAGTCCCCGGGGACCACCACCTCCAGGTGGTGAACGCCGTCGAACTTGACCTGGAGGCCGAAGCTGGTGTCCAGCAGGGTGTAGGAGCCGCTGGTCAGCACCTTGGCCCCGTCGGCGAGGGCCAGGGGCGTGCGGACGCGGCGCCCGTTCAGCTAGGGAGCGGCGGAGAAGTGGGGAAAATAAATACATTGACCACCTGAGTGAAATGATACGATGAGATGGAAGATGCCAACTATCGCATGTCGTCTCTCTCTTTCATCGAAAAGGTGATTCCTTTTATCCTTCCACTTCAATACTCTCTCCATCCTCCCTTCCCTCCATCTTTCCAGCCCTTTCCCAACCCTTCCTCCTTCTATCTTCCATCTTTTCAGCGCATTCGTCTCACCATCTGTCCATCTTTTCAATCTTTTCCCTCTCCTCTTTTCAGCCTTTCCCCCTCCAATCCTCTCTATGACTCTCCGTCTTTCCAACCCCTTCCTCCCATCCTCTCTCCATCTTTTCACCACTTTCCACTGCATTCATCTCCCCATCTGCTCATCTTTTCAGCCCCTCCACCCCTCTCCATCCCCCCTTCCACCTCCACCCCTCCATCAGATCCAGCCTCCCCCTCCACCCTCCACCTCCTCCTCCTCCCTCCACCCTCCCCCTCCTCCTCCCTCCACCCTCCCCCTCCTGCCTCCACCCTCCCCCTCCTCCTCCCTCCACCCTCCACCTCCCCCTCCTCCCTCCAGCCTCCCCCTCCTCCTCCCTCCACCCTCCCCCTCCCCCTCCTCCCTCCCCCCTCCCTCCACCCTCCCCCTCCTCCCTCCTCCCTCCACCCTCCCCCTCCCCCTCCTCCTCCCTCCACCCTCCTCCCTCCCCCTCCTCCTCCCTCCACCCTCCCCCTCCTGCCTCCACCCTCCCCCTCCCCCTCCACCTCTCCCTCCACCCTCCCCCCTCACCCTCCCCTCCACCCTCCCCCTCCCCCTCCTCCTCCACCCTCCCCCCTCCCTCCACCCTCCCCCTCCTCCTCCACCCTCCTCCTCCACCCTCCCCCCCTCCACCCTCCACCCTCCCCCTCTACCCTCCACCCTCCCCCTCACCAGGACGCGCCGGCTCTTCTGCAGCGTGACCACGACGTCGCCGGGCAGGTACACGGTCGCCGAGCGGACGTAGGACGCCTCCGGTTGACCGCGCTCCTCGTTCTTCGCCACCACCCTGAAGGGCGTCACCTGGGTGGTGTTGCACACCTGGGCGGAGGGGAGACAGACGTCAGAGACGGATGTGACGGTGTTGGTTTGAGGTTTTTATCCAGTCCGATCCGAGCTGAAGCCGTGTATTTGTATGACCGTAACCGTTTGAGATTCAAGTGTGGAAACGTCCAAATCTTGAAACTTGAAAAGGTTAGAGTCTTGAAACGTTTTGAAAATGGAGAAGTCTGGAAACTTAAGATAGGCTAGGTCACTTTGGATAATATTGTCGACTAAATGCCCTTACATAGTGCATGTTAATGTAAGTTGTAGCCTTGAAACCTGAAAAGCCTTGGAACGTGAATCGTCGAAACTTTTCACCAGAGGGACCTTTCCTCAACACAGTGAGAACGCGGCATTTCCCTTCTCCTCCGCCCGTCTGCCTACCTCGACCAGTGTGTAGGTGCAGGTGCCCATGAAGGTGTGCATGACTCCGTCAAAGGTGTAGTAGTGGGGGTCCCCGGCCACGTGGCAGATGCCTTTACCTGGGGGAGGAACACAGGGCCGCCACACGGGGTTGAGGCTGAGCACTTTGGCCAATCAGAGATCAGAGTTTCTACATGTGTATTTGATTGAGTTAGACGGTTGATAAGAATGACACGTGAATACATAGATCAAATGCGATGAAAAAAGAAATGAAAGAATCAATGATTCAATCCCAGGGTTGGGGCGTGGGGGCGGGTGTTCCTACCCGTTGAGTGACAGTCGAGTACCCCCTCCACCACAGAGCACTCCTGGGCGGGGGCCACAGCGCCACGCCTCGCACGTCACGTTCCCCGAGCCGTGGCAGCTGCAGCGCCGCGAGCAGTCCGCCTCTGAGAACCAGCTGGAGCCCACCTGGAACACACACACACACACGTTAGCACAGGCGTGCACGCACACACACACACACACACACACACACACACACACACACGTTAGCACAGGCGTGCACGCACACACACACACGCACACACACACACGTTAAAACAGGCATGCACGCACGCACACACACGTTAACTCAGGCGTGCACGTACACACACACACACGTTAACTCAGGCATGCACAAACACACACACGTTAAAACAGGCATGCGCACACACACACACACGTTAACACAGGCATGCACGTACACACACACACACGTTAACACAGGCATGCACATACACACACACACACGTTAGCACAGGCGTGCACGTTTACACACACGTTACCACAGGCATGCAAGTACACACAAACACAGCAACGCAGGTATGCACGTACGTACACACACCACACACACACACACACACAC
>NW_027641222.1:0-12681 GCF_949987615.1 Pollachius pollachius
GCTGATGAGGGGGATCCGAGGGTCCTTCGGCCGATGTCTGTCTAATTAATCGAAAAAAAAACACGGATTTAGGAAGTTTGTTCTCAGAAGTGGCGGCTCAACGAGTGCGAAGGGAATGGGCGAGACGACCAAGCAGAGTCTTAGGAGACGTCTGGTGCAAATTAAAACGGTCTGCATGGCCTTGTCTCCACGTGAAGCTCTTCTAGGGAGAACGTTTTCTCTGAACAATACCGCCTTGAATCGTTTCCACGCTTTTTTTAAATGACGACAAAAAAGCGTTTGATTACTTGCATCCATATGTTGGCTTTGGAACGCACACACAAACAGGCAAGCACGCGCTTACACACACGCAAACGCATGCACAAGCGCACCCAAACACATGCACCTACGCACATACACACACACGCACGCTTACGCACGTGCACACAAACACACATGAATGCATGCACAAACTCACACACACACACATGTGCACACACGCAGGCACACACACACACACACACACACTCACACACACACACACGCGTGCGACACACACATACGCACAAACGCACGCACGCACACACTAACACACACACACACATATGCACACACACATATACACTCACATACACACACACACACACATGCGCAGATACACACGCACACACACACACACACTAAAGGCCGATTAGAAATTCGCAGTTAGAAGTGTCGACTGTCAACTGCGGTGACACCATGAGCGCCTTCAGATAAGTGGCTCTACATCATTTGCCACCAGATTCATACCAGCTTCAAATACTATCCATTACACAGCCTGCCACACACACACACAAACACATGCACACGCACGCACACAAAGAAAGGAAAAAAAACCCTAAACTCCTATTCATATATGTTATGTTTACCAGAAACCAGGGGAATGATTCCTTTATAATATATGAAATATGTATTTGCCCACGTCAACAAATCAAACAATATGAACAAAAGAAGTCTCAGAGCAGAGGAAGCCTATTTTCCAACAGACCCCTGAGAGGATACAACTATTTCCATCAATCCTCACAAAATATTCAAACGATGACAATTTAAAAAAGAACTATCATCCAACGCATCTGTTATAGCAGTCAAATCCATTTTACTTGTACGGTACTCAATCACAGTTACAATCTCAAACAGCCTCACAGGCCCAATTTAAACCAGACCCCCTGATCCTGAAGAAAACTATTTTCATTTGAAGTATGGCTTTATTCATATCATTAGATAAGCAGGGGTGCATTGGTACTGCTCCTCAAAGGACAGAACTAGACTTACCTAAGAAATAATATAATTGGAAAAAAACGCAGTGTATCGTCACTGCTTATCAGGGACAGAGCTACAGTTACCTTAGAAATGAGTACAATAAGAAGGAAACTCAGTGTATCGTCGACGCTCATCCGGGGCCGAGCTAGACGTCACTAAGTCGGCTGAGTCTGTAGAGCGTCTATAGTATACAGCCTAAACAGAGCAGGGCAGATAGCTAACCTATAGTGGTCCAAGGGTGTCCCCCCTGCACAAAAGGGTTTCTCCGCCCTCTCGTAGGAGCGTTGTTTTTTGTCCTTGTTTTTGTTGTTGTCGTTGCCTCGCCGAGCCCCGCGGCACCGGTCACTGGTGAATACAATGGTGCGCACACACATGCACGCACACACACACACACACACACACACCCACGCACGCACGCACGCACGCACACAAGTGCAAACACAGACACCAATGTAGCTTATGGATTCAACGACATATTGTTAACTGTTACTGATGTTACCGCATTTTGACTCCTACGGAATTGAAATAGGAAGTGTCTTTAACCCCATGAAACCTCTTTTTGCTTTTCAATACAATGTGTGTGCGTTCTTGCATAACCCTAATGTGGTCCTTTTGGAACATGTGTGTGTATGTGTGTTTCTGGGTGTGTGTATGTCAGGGTGTATGTGTTGGGGAATAGATGGAGTCTGCATATTCTATATGATATGCATATATATTTATATAAACTTGCAACTCTCTGGCTTTTTATCTAGATACGTGTTTATAATGCGGGCGATTTCGCATATCCGCTCTCTTTCTTTTGTATTCGGCTTCGCAGGCAGTAACGATATAATGAAAACATTCCTGTGTGTGGCAGTCAAGTGGTATCTAAAGCAACAAAAACAACAACATTCAGACGCAATTATAACAGCTCAAAGTTGGCCTCTTAATATCTGTCTTTGGTGCCGTCCTCTTCTCTGTGGTTGTATTTGTATACAAAGACTTTACCCATCTTTTTATAACTTCCCCCCCCCCCCCCCCAACACCCCTGCGGAAGGACTGACTTCAAGAACTGGTTGGGAAAAGACACTTTTATAAGTTACTTATAACTTATCAGTATGCTTGAAGTGGCGCAAAGTGAACTCTGTGTGAGAATATTGGAATATACTTGATGGCGGCATGCGGTATCTATGTTTAGTAAAATACATGTATCCATTTAAAGGAATGTATACAGTATTTACATTATTATATTTCTAACTACATACATACAGTGCACACTTTATTTATTCTATTTATTTCTATAAATTCACCTTATTTCTCATATTGGGATTCAATTCACTTTAAACCAATATTGGGAATAAATTCGCTATAATCCCTTATTGGGTGTAAAGTGCCTATTCCCATATTGGGAATAAAGTGTTTGTGTCTAATGGTGGTATTGTGTTTGACGGTCGTCTGCTTTGATACAATTCTAAAAATATATCACTGCCAAAGCAGCCCTAATATTTATACAAAAAGTCCTGAAAATGAAAGACCTTTAAATTTCAGGCTATGGTAGAACAAAGAAGACAAGATGGATGCCCTAAATGCTAATGGTAACTGACAATGTGATTAGACAGTGACAATATAATTAGCTTCCCAAACTCCCGCGCTTTAAGAGACGTTCTTTATTCTCCCCGTGGCACCGTTGTTGCATCCATCACTTTTCAATTTGCCTAAAAAAAAGACAAAAAAAAAAGCCTCACACACATACCACAAAAGTGCCCTTCCGCCAAAAGAAAGCCATTTAGATAAAATGGATATACTTTCAAAACACCAATTAATAGACATTATGACTTTGGAACATTTTGCTGCATACTAATATGTATACTTATAACAGTCAAAAGATTCATTAGCCCCTCAAGTGGGCCTGCCCTGAACCAGAAGAGAGCTGTGCCGTGACTTCGAAGCAAAACATACTCGGTGAGCGACTCAAACATGGCAGCCATGGATGATCAGCCGTCCACTTGTTGAACGCGGAAGGGGAGAGTTGTTGTCATGGAGACGGTTGACGGACATGGGGATTGAAAGAGGGGAAACTGACGGATTGTTCCAGGGCGGAGGATGTTGAGTCACGGGGGGGGGGGTTCTGCGCTCGCACTGATGAAACTGGGGCCCCTGTGAGGAGCTTAGAGAGGCAAGGCTCACCCACGCACGCACGCACGCACGCACGCACGCACGCCGGACGCAGGCACGCACGCACACACACAGACACACACAAGCACAGAGACACACACTTAGACACAGACACACACACTTAGACACTCACACTTTCACACTTGCAGACACACACACACACAAACATACTTAGGTAGAGCTAGACTTGAGTTTAATAGCTCAGTGCTACGGCTTCTTGTTTTTTTCGAGATGCTGTCCATCACACTTCGTGGTTTTGTCCTTCGTCTGCTTCATCATAGTTGTTTCTGGGTTTTTTTTCTTGCAAAGTGCACTCTGCGCTAATCAGTACTGTGTTATTTGTCATCGGCCAGGATTGGATTATGCAAACGTTTCCTTATTTAGATTCTGGAGAAGAAGGGGAAAGCTTTACTGTACTGCTGCTGTTCCGACGCCAGAGAGTGTGTGTGTGTAAGCGTGTGCTTGTGTGTGTGCTTGTTTGTGTGTGTGTGTGTGTGTGTGTGTGTGTTTGTGGGGGGGGGGGGGGGTAGGAAGTGAGTGAAGGAATGCAGGAATCAGCTTCATTCTTTCTTTTTGGAATGTTGTTTTGTTGATCTGAAAACATCCTCCCAAATACAACGGTATTCAACCTGAAGGGAATAAAACATCCATAAGCCATCCAGTAAGCATTTCAATAGATCTAAAAGGGTTCCCCGCACAATGTATTGGCACAAATGTTACAAAAACACATTCTTGTGTTGAACATTTTCAGAGACTTGAAAAGAATTGTTCTTTATCGTTCTTTTGTACTTCAGAAATGTGTCCGTCAGTCAGAAATCTGGTGTTCTATCTCATCAAAAATAAA
Source organism: Pollachius pollachius (assembly GCF_949987615.1). Lineage (NCBI taxonomy): Eukaryota > Metazoa > Chordata > Actinopteri > Gadiformes > Gadidae > Pollachius > Pollachius pollachius. The sequence continues at coordinate 4,277 of NW_027641222.1, forward strand.
GAAACCATGGTGCCAGTGCAGACATAGGCCTGTACCTCATCTCACGCCTTACAAACAAAGACTCCGATGACCTCGGACCGCACGAAAAGACACAGTGAAAAATATCGCAAATCATCCTAAAATGGCCGACGCCCGTCCCGTCCCGTCGGTCAGTCCTCTCGTGGTGCCGACCCGTCCCCCCTCCCTGAGGCATTATAATGCCAGGCGCGTCCGGGAGCACTGGAGCCATCGGCCCGGGACTGATTGCATGAAAAGCGTGGCCCGTCATCAAGGACATCAGCCCGGAACCCCGCGGCATGCTGGGAAAAGGCAATTCAGACGTCTCGGGCGTTGCCTTTGATACTTTGGCTAAAAGGTTAAAATGTCCCCGATAACATGTCCTGACATCTCTTTTAATGCGGCCGTCGGAACCGTGTGTGTGTGTGTGTGTGTGTGTGTGTGTGTGTCTGTGTCTGTGTCTGTGTCTGTATCTGTGAGTGTGTGTTGCAGTTATAAAATGTAAAGGCCATCTGAAGTGTGGAAAAACAAAAACAAAAAGAGAAGCCTTCGGGAGATTCTTGCTCCTCAACCATTCCTAACTTTCACCTCCGCTTTTCCAAAATGTCCCAAATAAATAACGCTTGAAATGAAAATAACGATAGGATGACAAATCCTTTCTCGTCGTTACCTCAATAGTATTCACACGGTGTTTGGGGGAGCATTGCATCAATGGCCGGTACCTAACCAGACAGCCAGAGAAGATGATGGAGGCTGGTGGAACCGCAGGGAGAAGGACTCCAATGCACTACTCGGAGGCCCGACGTATGGGTGTTAAGAACAGTCTTTAGTAGTAGGAACAAGGGTCTCCCCACGGCTCATCAGTGGGTGGTCAGGCCCACCATCCAGCAGGGAGAAGACAGAGACGTAGTCGGGAATACCGCGACGATCTCTGAGGAAACGCCGGGACGCTTGACGCGAGGAACAGAGAGTAAGAGGAAGCGGCGGAGAGGGAGGAGAACACACTGACTAAATACACCAGGAGGGGAATGACTAGGTGGGGACGGGGGGAACACAATCAAAATCAAGGTGAGGGAGGACGATCACAGAGGCGGGAGTGAAGGAAGGGAGGGAGGGAAGAATCAAAGACGAGGAGGAGATGTGAGTAAGACGATGAGAAAAGAATAAATAATCAACCAACTCGATGAACGCGAGACGGGACACGTCGTTGTGGTGTCTGAGTACCGCTAGCGCTACCACCTGTAACCCTGGGGGATCTTAAATCAAAGATGCGTTCTTTTTGCCGTGACATTTTTACACCGCAGCAGTGCGGTGCGACATTGTTAGTCACGGCGACTGCAAAAAAGGCCAACGCTAATAAAATCATCTCCCAAACATCTATTTATTTCCCTCCCGGAGAAAGGTTGCCAGAGGCGTGCGTTTGCCAGCGTCAGCGCTTCTGCCAGGGCCGGCCCCCGCAGAATAACTCTGCAGGGTCTGCTGAATAATATATAACCGTGTTGACCTTTTGTCATAAGATACCCTTTTCAGAGGCATCAATTACGGAACATCAATATTCACCGTATCCGTCGCTCGTGAATCCTCGCCTCTGTGATCCTTTGCTCGGGTCTGCGTTGATATACTATGCTTCCCCCAACCCCCTCCCTCCTCTCCCCTCCCCTCCCCTCCCTCTGCACCGCGCATGAGTGACACATGACTTTTTAAATCAGTTAGCTGACCCCTCCCCCCCCCCGTCCCTGAAGAAACACTCGCTGACAGTCGGGTCAATTTGAATTCAATGGCGGTGCCGGTGGCAACCCTTAGCTTTCTCGAAGGGCGACGTTGAAGTCTGGTGCATTCCACGGTCGCTTACGTTTGTTGTTTACGAACTTTGGATATCGGGAAAAAAAAATGAACAACATTTCCGACGTTGCCGAAGTGTCGCTAAAACACATCCAAGAGTGGGCAACGGCACAGCCGTTTGGGCTGGAACAATCCTGAAATGAATGGAGAGGCGTCCATGCGCTCGTGGCTCCAGAAGCACCAAGGGTGTTTTTCCAAGGACAATTACTCGTTTTCTGTCATCCCGGCTGTCCGGACGCACGTATTGACCCTGCATTACGGCAGCCCACTGAATCAGTTTTATTAGATTACCACACATCCTTGACCCCCCCCCCACACACACACACACACACACACACACACACACACACACACACACACACACACACACACACACACACACACACACACACACACACACACAGACGGCCTCAAGCATGCACACACACATGCACATACACACACACACATGCATAGACATACACACACACACACACACACACACACACACACACACACACACACACACACACACACACACACACACACACACACACACACACACACACACACACATGCATGCACTCACACACATACACGCACATAGTCACACAAAGACACACACACGCATGCACACGCACACACACACACATAACTCCCCCCAACACAAACATATACACACACGCCAACACACACCAACACACAAACACACGCACACTCACATAGACACACATCAATCCCCCCCAACATACACACACACGCACACACACGCACAACTTACCCACAATCCCCTCTGTGGAGGAGACTATTTCATGGTTGCAACTCATCTCCCACTAAACTGCTTTAACCTGACCCCTGCAGTTCGCTAATGCATTAGCTCTTTCAGGATGTGTGCAAGGTTGATTATACTGTCCCACACTGGCTGTGCTTAAAGTTGCTACCGAAGGACACTAGCTCGCCGTGTGTTAGCAAATAGCCGGGCTGGGCTGGATGGAATGATGAGCACTTTGGGTTTTTGTTTAACGCAAATAATGTGTGCAGTTGGATTGAAAAGCAGATTAGTTAACATCCAGAACATTTGATTGGCTGAAGGGGCTAGACTGTTTTGTTGAATAGATTGGAAATGTGTTGGATATTTTGGCTTAATGTATGTCATATGTATAAATTATGTGATGATACGAGGGAATGAGTGAACATTGTAAGAAAAAGTAATAATTAACAATGATTAATCAATAATTGTTGAATATTACGCCGAAGGAAACAGCCAACATAGGAGAACGTTTTTATAAAGTGGTAGTGTTTATAATGTTAATGCGATAAACTATGACTTCATAGTTACTAATGCCTTAAGCTTCCAGCATCTTAAATATGTTTGCCTGGTCCGACCACAAGCCAAGACAAAAATTCATTATTAATTCCCAAATCACCCGAATGTCTGTGTCGCAAAAGCGATAAGCAGCACATATTTAGTCTTTCTCCTTGATAAATGACTCAAATGAATAATGGATGACGAAAACTCACAATTCATTATTTTCTATCGATCGCCTCATTGACTCATCGACTCAGCACTATCGCAAACGCGTTATGCTAACCTTCGTCCCCGTCTTTCATTTTATGGAGCAGGAACTCCTGGAATCGGAGGCAGGGAACGCACGGATAGGGTGAGAGAGAGAGGGTGAGGGAGGGAGTGCTTCCGAGGGAGGAAAATGTGTTTCCTGTTATGTTTTGGATATTGCTATTTCAGATTTTTGTGTCATCTTGCTGCGGGGAACTGTTATCCGATGTACACAGTTCACACAAAGCAAGCGATTGGAAAAAGTGCATCCGTAGAAGGAAGGACAAGCGAGGTCCAGGATGCTATCCCATAGTAATACTCATCAGCACCTCTCCTCCCTCTGCATGAAGCAGGGGCTAGCGCTGGTTCTCTGGTTGATTAAATATCCCCCACACTTTACCATCCCCAGTAAATAAAGGGTTGTGTGTTTCCTCTCGTTATCGACGTTAAGGGAAAAAAAAGGCATCAGCTAAAATAGTTTTCTCTTCTCCGTTCCCAAGAGGCTATTTTCTAAACAGAAGGGAAATTGATTTTTCTACCCATTTGTCATTTAAATGTGTGCGTGTGTTTGCGTGGGCTTTTGTTTGTGTGTGTGCTTGTGCTTGCGTGTGTTAGTATGTATCAGTGCTTGTGCTTGTGTGTGTGCTTGGGTGCGTGTGTTTTTGTGTGTGTGTGTGAGGCTGGTTGGGGGGCCTCGGCTGGTGGCCGAAAAACTAGTAAAGGTCACCTCTTTCTAAAACCTTATAAAGGTACTAAACAAGGGGACACCCCCCCCCCCCCCCCCCACACTCCACCATCCGTCTGGCCCAGGCCATCAGTGATTTTGGGGGGTTCTTGTTAATCAATGGCTCGTGGGTTATCAGCTTTTTTGGGTAAGCAAGGGCTGTCTATTTAAGGAGAGGCCAACATTGGGGGGTCTCTTGATTTTGATTGGCTGAGGTTGGGGGTGGCTTGCTGCTGATTGGCTACTGTGCACCTCCAGAAACCCCCAAGGTTAAGGAGGCGAACGATGAAAAGCAGAGAGGAAGGATTTGCAGTTTGGATCTTCAAGGTTACGTTTGTGTTATTTCACCCTATTACAGTGGCTATAGGGTGTCTTCCTCCCAGCTGAAGGACCCTGTTTGATACCTAACGACCACGGTCTGACCTATAGCCATCACCTTGAGGGGGATGTCATTCTCCTAGTTGCTCTTTTCATGCCTACGTCTCAGCAGTGAATTGCCACTGTCTAAATCCAAAACTTAACGTTGAATTCAGGGCCGTAGCCAGGGCTTGTGTGTGTGTCAGTGTGTGTGTGGGGTTGCGACTTCAGTTGAGGGGGTTCAGTTATGTAAGGTTTTGGGGGGGGGGGGGGGGGGGGGGCTCAGCTCGTGCACACACCATAAATGTCACACAGCGGAAACAAAGTAAAGTCTCAACTGAAATAAAAATTTGCTCATCTCAGAGAAGTTCTTAACCACTGATTTTGTATGCAGTTGTATTTAAGTCTAAATTTTATTTCATCCCAACACCTCCGGGCTGGCTACGGGCATTGCTGTGTTCCCCTCACCTGCGGCAGAATTGCCGCTGAACCCTTTACACAAACTTTACCATTTCTAGGACAGGAGGACAGGCGGACAGGAGGACAGGCAGACAGGCAGACAGGCAGGGCTTATCTCTGCCTTTGATTCGGCACGCCCAGCCCCCGTCCTGAAGAGAGATCAGATCTGTGCATGCTGAGCGATGCGATCGATAGGACGTCAAAGACAGGGTGGCGGCGGAATCGTCAAGCAGGTCCTTTTAATTCAACTGCATTCAAAGTTTATTGGTCGAAGGTTCTGCTGTAGTTTTTCGTGGTGTTTTTTTTTGTTGCAATTGTGCAGTTATCCAGAAAGAGTTTTCAAGTGTCAATTCAGGACTTGGGGGTTAACTGAGCCAGAGAACAGGTATTTATTTTCCAGGGAGTACCTCTAACATGTTGTGGAATTGGAAGCAAACACAGGACAGTTGTCATTTAGATTTCAATTCTGGTGCATGGAAACGGTAAAGGTGCTTGCACACCGCCGCGAGGCAACCGCCCTTATAACCGCCTCGCTGCCGGAGGGTTCAGCGCGGCGGTGTGAAGGGCCAGGCGTTTTCAAAAGCGGCTGCCGCCGAAAGTTTCAACACAGGGAAAGCTGAGTGGTAGGGCAAAATCTGTTGGCGTGTTCACGTGGGCGGCAACCGCTTCCCGGTCAACAGTCGCTTTTGTAACCGCCGCCCCTCTGCCGCCCTTCCCTCATTGAAATGAATGGAGGCGGCTTGAAACCAGCTTAAACGTCAAGGTATAAGGCGCTGTCCGAGGTGCTGAACTAACTGGCGTTGGTATAAGAATCCCAGGTTAGGGAGCTGTCCTTGGTGCTGAACCGACTGTTATCGGTAGAAGTAGACGTCAGGTGAGGGAGCTATCCGCGGTGCTGAACAGATCGGCGTTGGGATAGGGAGCTCTCCGTGGTACTGAAATTCGTGTCTTTGACTTTAGACGCTTCTTGTCCAAAATGCTATCTGTGATGATACGGGATTAGAGGATTCGAGACACATGTTGTGGTTTTTTGGAGTTCTGACTCTAAAGTCAGAATTCTGAGATTAAAGATGGAAATCTGAGATAAAAATCTGAACTCCAAAAAAAGAATCCCATGTTGCCCTAATCCTCTTCCGTATGATGATGTTACGCATTTAACCTTTAAATCTATTTTTACATAATATCATATAAAAGATACAAGCACTGAAGGAGAGGCCCTTTCCTGAATCATCCTTCTTCTTACCTTCTTCATCATGGGCGGCCATGACACCCATCTCTGTGTGCTCTACCTCAGGTTAGGATGATTCACTGTGACGCAACACAAAGAAAGGCAGAGCAGAGGTTAATCATGTCCCGTTCTCTCCTCAACGGCTGAAGGGCACATCTGTCATATCTTCGGATGACCTCAGCCTCCTCGTCATCCTCACACAGATGTACACCACAAAAATAATAGGAGTACAGTAACCAACCTTTCTGCTGTCTTGATCCCCCCAGGTGAACTGTTTACACACACACACACACACACACACACACACACACACACACACACACACACACACACACACACACACACACACACACACAGGGCATGGAGAACACAGGTTCTTTGGCTTGTTTCAACTGGCTTCCCAATTGATTTCTAATGAATCAATCAATCAATGGTAGAGCATTTGCATTACACAAGGACATCTCTCTCTCTCTCTCTCTCTCTCTCTCTCTCTCTCTCTCTCTCTCTCTCTCTCTCTCTCTCTCTCTCTCTCTCTCTCTCTCCTCGCTCTCTGCCCCCCTCTCTCTGTCTCTGTCTCTCGCCCTTTGCCACGCCTCGAGCTAGTTTAACAGGGTGAGGTGACTAAGGATAGAAAAACGGGGTCGTCCCGACTGTCTTTGGTTTTAATGGAGGTCAAGTGGCTGCTTCGTCACTCTGGGGCGGACAGAGGAAGGAGTGATGGCATATGAGTCTGTGGGCATCGTATTAGTGTGTGTGTGTGTGTGTGTGTGTGTGTGTGTGTGTGATTGGGTATGCCTGCTGGTCATTTATCTAACTGCATGATTCATTGGTGTATTAAGACTCTGACTCTAACTAGGGAGCTTGGGTTAAAGTAATGTGCATGCATGCATGCATGCACACATACATACATGCATACATACATACATACATACATACATACATACATACATACATACATACATACATACATACATACATACATACATACATACATACATACATACATACATACATACATACATGTATGTATGCATGCTCTATTGATATACATTCATTAATGGATATCAATAGATTGAACAGACAAAAGCCTTTGTGTGTGTGTGTGTGTGTGTGTGTGTGTGTGTGTCATTACACTCAAGTCCTCACGCGTGACCAGGCTGCTGTCCCCCAGTATCTGCAGCCTGACCACCCTCCCATTGGATGATGAACCAGATAAGCAAATGGTTTCCCAGGCCTGCTGAGCGAAGCCCTTCCGGCGGTCTGACATTGGGACGGACAATAAACAGACTCTCTCTGGCCACAAGGGGGTGGGTGGTGGTGGGGGGGGAACCGCGAAGCTCCGTAATCCATACTGACCTTTCTCCCTGGCGGTGACTCAGCTTTTATTTCAGCTGAAGAAGGTAAAGAGCTGAAGAGCAAGAAACTTAGCGACGGCGGAGGTGTTTGCCCAGCCGTCAGCAAGTAGCAGGAAACTTAGCGATGGCGGAAGTGGTGGCCTAGCTGTTAGCAAGCAGCAGGAATTGTAGGAATGCTAGCTGTTGTTGCCCAGCTGTCAGCAAGTAGCAGGAAACTTAGCAATGGTGGAAGTGGTGGCCTAGCTGTTAGCAAGTAGCACGAAAGGTAGCAATGTTAGCGTGGTGGCCTAGTCATCAGCAAGTAGCAGGAAACTTAGCATTAGAAGCGGTGGTGGTTGCCTAGCTGTCAGCAAGTAGCAGGGAACTTAACAATGGCGGAGCTGGTGATGGCCTAGCTGTTAGCGAGTAGCAGGAAACATAGCATTGCTAGTGAAGGTGGCCTAGCCTTCAGCTAGTAGTGCGAAACTTAGCACAGCAGAGTTGGTGGCCTGGCCATAACCTAATAGCATCAAACTCAGGAATGTTCAAGGTTGTGGCTTAGCCTTCAGCAAGTAGCAGGAAACTTAGCAAAGGTGGCGGTGGTGGGCTAGACGTCGGAAAGTAGCAGGAAAGACCGAGTTTGAGAGAAAGGGAAAACACACAATGAAAATGCCCACAAAGTGCTGTTCACTCCCTGGCGATGTGAAGAAAGAGCCAGAGATGGATAAAAGCCAGCCGGATGAAAGTTCTTCTGATAGAAAATGGAAATGGCTGATAAAGGTTTTCATGAAAGAGTTTGATTTAGTTTGCTCTCAGTTAAGTTGTGCCGTACTGTAAAATCTCATCTAAATGTGACTGGTGTAATATCAGAAGGGATTCGGGGATATGTGGAAACTAACTGATTAACAATCTAGGATAATTTAGATTTGG
>NW_027641221.1:2500-5000 GCF_949987615.1 Pollachius pollachius
TTGCCATGACAACCCCGACCTCAGCTCCTGCTCTCCAGTGCCCATTAAAACCCTCAGGCCGTCAATCAACAGCCCGGCCAGGGAGCACAGCGAGAGAGAGCGAGAGACAGAGAGAGAGAGAGAGAGAGAGAGAGAGAGAGGGAGAGAGAGAGGGAGAGAAGGAGAGAGAGAGAGAGAGAGAGAGAGAGAGGGGAGAGGGAGAGAGAGAAGGAGAGAGAGAGAGAGAGAGAGAGGAAGAGAGAGACACAGAGAGAGAGAGAGAGAGAGAGAGAGAGAGAGAGAGAGAGAGAGAGAGGGAGAGAGGGAGAGAGAGAAGGAGAGAGAGAGACACAGAGAGAGAGAGAGAGAGAGAGAGAGAGAGAGAGAGAGAGAGAGAGAGAGAGAGAGAGAGAGAGCAAAACAGGAATAGGAAAAGAGAATTGAGAAAAAAGAGAGAAAGAACGGGTGGACAGTGGAGCGGGGCGAGCGAGAACATTGCTACGAAAAAAAATGAACGAGAGCACAGAGATAAAGGGTCGAGCAAACGAACGAGGGGCGAGAGAGAGATAGGAAGAGAGGGAGGAAGAGAGAGAGAGAAATAGAGATGGAGTTTAAAGGAGCCTGTGGCTTTTGATAGGTGCCCTGTGCGCCTTCTCCGTCCCCCCCCCCCTCGCCCTCTCTCTCCCTCCCTCGCCCTCTCTCTCCCGCTCTCTCTCTCTCTCCCTGCACACAAACAACCCTGATACAGAACCACAGCATGCAGTTAACTCTTCATCCTCGCTAGCCTCCACACGCACACAACCGGCTGACAATGACACCCGCTATACTCTGGAGTGTAACCACTCATATATACATGTATACATTATATATATATTCTCATTAATCAGCCCCTGGGCTGATATAATGCTTATTTATAAACCATATATAACTGGGCACCTATCACCGGTGGATCTTGTTAAAAAACACTTCCACATCTGAATGGTCTTCCTGAGCTGGGATAGAATGCCCCACAACAGAAGGCCATTACTAACCTAGTATGACTGCAGCACATCTGGCCAGCGAATGACTGGTGGCCTTGTTGACTGGCTGCTCGGCTGACTGGCTGAATGTACAGGGGGGGGGAGGGGGTTACTGGCATCGGGGTAAATGGCTGGCTGGCTGGCTGGCTGTTTGACCTGCTGCCTGCCTGCCTGGTTCATTCACGGGTTAGTTAGCAGTCTGGCTCTCTGCTGGCTACTGTGCAGTCTAACTGGTGAGCTGATGGTTGGCTGGCTAGCTGGTAGATGGGCTGGCTGGCTTCATCGGGGGCTCCAAGGCCGGCGGACTGGTTAGTGTCATGGCCGTGTGTGTTTCGTGTTAGTCTCACGGCGGGCCGGCTGGTCAGCTGACGTAAACAGCGGTCTTCTCTATCTTACTGGGGATCAGACCTCGGCTTCCGGAGGGTAATGGATCCGCTATTAACAGAGGCCAGCAGGTCAACAACAGTGGTGTTACTGCCCTGCACGCCTGCCTGTGTGTGTGTGTGTGTGTGTGTGTGTGTGTGTGTGTGTGTGTGTGTGTGTGTGTGTGTGTGTGTGTGTGTGTGTGTGTGTGTGTGTGTGTGTGTGTGTGTGTGTGTGCTTACACATTTTTGTTGGGATTCTAATGCAATTGTTATTGTCAGTCAGTCGTGTTCCAGTCTTCCTCCTTGCTCTTATCTGTAATGATTTCGCTGTCTCCCTCCCCGTAACCCAACCGAACCCAGTGGGGCTGGCCTCTCTTCGTATGGTGCGTGCGTATGTCTCCGGCGTTGTGGGTCTTCGTGGACACATGTGCGTGATTACCGCGGAGAATGCAGAATGGCCCAGTCTGGATTCCAAGAGTTCTACGCCATCGTGGAAGAAAACAGGCCCCACATTCTGGACAGCAGGAACTGGAACTCAGCCCCCCCCCCCCCCCACACACACACACACACACCAAAACCTCACCACACACCCCACCCGCCAAGATCTGCTCATACCTTTCCCTCTTGCATCACTCTCTCTCTCTCTGTCTCTCTCTCTCTGTCTCTCTCTCTCGGTCTCTCTTTCGGTCTCTCTCTCTTGGTCTCTCTCTCTCTCTCTCTCTCTTGATCTCTCTCTCTTTTGGTCTCTCTCTCTCTCTCGCTCTCTCTCCTTCCTCCATGTCCCACTCACTCCCAGTATTAGAACCCCAACTCATGTAGAAACACATCAGTAGATCAATGTACAGACACAAACAGATCAATGTGTGCTCCTTTATATCCGTTCATTGAAATGAATGGGAGGGTGACGGCTTGATTTGGGCTATGTGAGCCTCCATGAAACCTTCTCTATTAGGCAGCCATGCATCCCTGTGGAACCGCCCAGAGGAGCCATGGGAAACTCAGGGTGATAGGTGACAAATGGGCACCACTCGCATCCTCCCACGGGCAACGCACACACACACACACCCACACACACACAAACACAGGTAGACATGGATTGCCGTCCACAACAAGCACATGTACACATAGACACACACA